>NC_090359.1:21073992-21176912 GCF_035084215.1 Heptranchias perlo | reverse complement strand
TCAGTCTTAAATGACCGTGTCCTTTTCAGAGGAAACACATTAATCTTGGGGGGAGAAAGATTCCCCCCAAGATGAATGTGTTTCTCCCTCATGTCATGGATGTTTCCCGAAAAGATGAATTGGGATCGGACTCTCCGCTTTTGACTGACGGCTTTCTGTTTCTCAGCGAAGGTGATTTTTGACTTTGACAAATGAGTACAGACAAAGGACTCTCAGCCGAGGAGTATTTAAAAAAACGAGGCGCGCAATGCAGCATCAGTCACACTCGCCGAAATGATACCTGACATCTCCTCTCGGGTCCATTACAGGCCCAGGGGCTCCAGAAAACGATTCAATCAAACTTCACCTATCAGCCGACCGATTCATTTCTCAATCTGCTTTCACCTCGGGCAGAACGAATCCAGTAATTAGTGCTGACATTTTGCGGGCTATCATGCACATCGGATCTCATTGTGACATAAAAATTTGTTCTTTGAGACGCTCCGTCAAGCCTGTTGCATTGGTCAGAATCTGAAGTCGGGCTTTTGGAGTGAATTTAATAGAACTGGTGTCAAATAAAGAAAAAAAAAACCCTACATTTCTAACGCGCCTTTCACAACCTCAGGACGTCCCAAAGAGCTTTCCAGCCAATGAAGTACTTTCTGACGTGCAGTCGCTGCTGTAATGTGGGAAACGCCAATTTGCGCACAGCAAGATCCCACAAACAGCAATGTGATGATGACCTGTTCCTCCGCTTTCAGGTGTTGGTTGAGGATGAATATTGGCCCAGGACACCGAGGAGAACTCCCCCTACCCTTCTTCAAAATAGCACCGTGGGATCTTAGGGGCAGACGGGGCCTCGGTCTCATGTCTCATGCCGAAAGGCAGCGCTCTCCCAGTACTGGCACTGGGAGTGTCAGCCTGGGATTGTGGGCTCAAGGCTCTTAAGTGGGGTTCCAACCCATGACCTGCTGATTCAGAAAGCGAGAGTGAAAGCCTCTGATCCACGGCCAACTCCAGTGGTCACAAGTATTAAGAAGAGTGTCCAGAAATTGCAGGGAGTGAATGGCAACTGCGCGCAGTGGTGTTCTTCGACTTGAGGACAACGCTCCCTTCAGCCTACCCGTCCTCTTTAAAGGTTAAAACACCGAGATGAAGATAGTGAGAAGACGGAGTAGGGTGAGGTCAGTGAGATCTTTACCTCGTCCACTCATCACTTGAAGCACGACATTGGTGAGTCTGGGCCTCGGTGATGACTTCCTCTGACCTGAGGCCTAGAGATCCCTGAGCAGCCTACCCTCATGCCCCTCTCTCTCGCTCTCTCTCTCTCGCTCCCTCTCTCTCGCTCTCTCTCTCTCGCTCCCTCTCTCTCGCTCTCTCTCTCTCTCGCTCTCTCTCTCTCGCTCCCTCTCACTCGCTCTCTCTCGCTCCCTCTCTCTCTCTCTCACTCACTCTCTCTGACTCTCTCTCACCCCCTCTCTCTCTCTCGCTCCCTCTCACTCGCTCTCTCTCGCTCCCTCTCTCTCTCTCACTCACTCTCTCTGACTCTCTCTCACCCCCCTCTCTCTCTCTCACCCCCTCTCTCTCTCTCGCTCTCTCTCTTCGCTCCCTCTCTCTCGCTCTCTCTCGCTCCTCTCTCTCTGACTCTCTCTCGCTCCCTCTCTCTCGCTCTCTCTCGCTCCTCTCTCTCTCTCCCTCGCTCTCTCTGACTCTCTCTCACCCCCTCTCTCTCTCTCGCTCTTTCTCTCTCGCTCTCTCTTCTCGCTCCCTCTCTCTCTCTCTCTCTCGCTCCCTCTCTCTCGCTCCCTCTCTCTCCTCTCCCTCGCTCTCTCTGACTCTCTCTCACCCCCTCTCTCTCTCTCGCTCTTTCTCTCTCACTCTCTCTCTCGCTCCCTCTCTCTCTGACTCTCTCTCTCGCTCTCTCTCGCTCCCTCTCTCTCTCTCCCTCGCTCATCTCTGACTCTCTCTCACCCCCTCTCTCTCTCTCGCTCTTTCTCTCTCGCTCTCTCTCTCTCGCTCCCTCTCTCTCTGACTCTCTCTCGCTCCCTCTCTCTCGCTCTCTCTCGCTCCCTCTCTCTCTCTCCCTCGCTCTCTCTGACTCTCTCTCACCCCCTCTCTCTCTCTTGCTCTCTCCTCCTCGCTCTTTCACTCTCGCTGTCGCTCTCTCGCTCGCTTGCTCGCTCTCTCTCTCTTGTGCTCACTCTTGCTCTCTCTCACTCTCTCTCTCGCTCCCTCTCTCTCTCTCACTTGCTCTCTCTGACTCTCTCTCTCGCTCTCTTCTCTCGCTCCCTCTCTCTCTCTCACTTGCTCTCTCTGACTCTCTCTCGCTCTCTCTCTCGCTCCCTCTCTCTCGCTCTCTCTCGCTCCCTCGCTCTCTCTCCCTCGCTCTCTCTGACTCTCTCTCTCTCAGCCCTCTCTCTCTCACTCTCTCTCTCACTCACTCTCTCTCTGTCTTGCACTCTCTTTCTCTCTCTCTTGTCTGCTTTCTCTCTCTCTCTCTCTCTCTCTCTTTCTCCCTGTCTCTCTCTTTCTTTCTTCCTCTCTCTCTATCACTCTCTCTCTCTCTCCCTGTCCCTGACTCTCTAACTCTCTCTCTCTCTTTCTCTCTCTCTATCACTCTCTCTCTCTGACTCTATCTCTCTAACTCTCTCTCTCTCTTTCTCTCTCTCTATCACTCTCTCTCTCTCTGACTCTCTCTCTCTAACTCTCTCTCTATCACTCTTTCTTTCTCTCGCTCTCTCTCTCTCTCCCTATCTCTGACTCTCTAACTCTCTCTCTCTCTTTCTCTCTCTCTATCACTCTCTCTCTCTGACTCTCTCTCTCTAACTCTCTCTCCATCACTCTTTCTTTCTCTCGCTCTCTCTCTATCTCTCCCTCTCTTTCTTTTTTTGCACTATCTGTTTTCACTTCCTGCCTGATAAGGTAAAGCCCGAATCTTCCTGTCAGCAGCGCTCAGTCAATCACTCTGCAGCCGATACGGGGGCCACAGACCTTCTCGGCCTGCTGGTAGGAGTCTTACTGGTTGACGGTCATTGGGCCAGGGTTGTCTAACCTGTCAAGTTTAGGGAATGCCAGGAATGTGAGAGAAAGGCACCAGAGTCAGTGAGTGCGGTGAGGGGAGAATCAGATGGAGGTTGACCTTACGTCTCCTAACGTCTCGGATACAAGGGGTCTTCAGCTCATCTGCTGCTGAAACCCTCATCCATGCCTTTATTACCTCCAGACTCCACTATTCCAACGCTCTCCCGGCTGGCCTCCCGTCTCCCACCCTCGTAAACTTGAGCTCATCCAAAACTCTGCTGCCCCGTATCCTGACTCGCACCGAGTCCCGTTCACACCATCACCCCCCTGTGCTCGTTGACCTACATTGGCTCCCGGTCCGGGAACGCCTCGATTTTAAAATTCTCATCCTTGTTTTTAAATCCCTCCATGGCCTCACCCCCCCTCCCTATCTCTGTAACCTCCTCCAGCTCCCTCCAACCCTCTCTGCACTCCTCCAGTTCTGGCCTTTTGCACATCCCACACTTTCTTCGCCCCGCCAAAATTTGTTTGATAATCGCTCCTGTGAAGCGCCTTGGGACGTTTTACTACGTTATATAAAGGCGCTATATAAATGCAAGTTGTTGTATTAGTGGTCGTAATGGTCATAGTAGTGGTGGTAGTGGTGGCAGTGGTGATAGTGGTGGCTGTGGTGATCATGGTGGTGGTGGTAATAATGGTAGTAGTGGCGATAGTGGTGATACTGGTGGTTGTGGTGATAATGGTGGTGGTGATAGTGTTAGTCGTGGTGATAGTGGTGGTAGTGGCAATAGTGTTGGTGGTGTGGTGGTCATAGTGGTGATAGTGGTGATATTGGTAGTAGTGTGATTTGGGTGATAGTGTTGGTAGTGGTGATAGTGGTGGTAGTAGTAATACTGGTGGTAGTGTTGGTAGTGGTGGTAGTGGTGGTAGTGGTAATAGGGGTGATAATGGTGGTGGTGATGGTAGTGGTAATAGTGGTGATAGTGGTGGTGATAGTGTGGTAGTGGTGGTGATAGTGGTGGTGGTGATAGTGGTGATAGTGGTGTGGTGGTGATAGTGGTGATAGTGGTGGTGATAGTGGTGGTAGTGGTGGTGGTAGTGGTGATAGTGGTGGTGGTGGTAATAGTGGTGGTAGGTGATAGTGGTGGTGGTGGTGATAGTGGTGATGGTGGTGGTGATAGTGGTAATAGTGGTGATGGTGGTGGTGGTAGTGGTGATAGCGGTGGTGGTGGTAATAGTGGTGGTAGTGGTGATAGTGGTGATGGTGGTGGTGATAGTGGTAATAGTGGTGGTGGTGATAGTGGTAATAGTGGTGATGGTGGTGGTGGTGGTGATAGTGGTGATAGTGGTGGTGATAGTGGTGGTAGTGGTGGTGGTGGTGGTGGTAGTGGTGATAGCGGTGGTGATAGTGGTAATAGTGGTGGTGATAGTGGTGATAGTGGTGATAGTGGTGGTGATAGTGGTGGTAGTGGTGATAGTGGTGATAGTGGTGGTGATAGTGGTGGTAGTGGTGATAGCGGTGGTGGTTAGTGGTTTTTTTATATTCGTTCACGGGATGTGGGCGTCGCTGGCGAGGCCGGCATTTATTGCCCATCCCTAATTGCCCTTCAGAAGGTGGTGGTGAGCCGCCTTCTTGAACCGCTGCAGCCCGTGTGTGAAGGTTCTCCCACAGTGCTGTTAGGAAGGGAGTTCCAGGATTTTGACCCAGCGACGATGAAGGAACGGCCGATATATTTCCAAGTCGGGATGGTGTGTGACTTGGAGGGGAACGTGCAGGTGGTGTTGTTCCCATGTGCCTGCTGCTCTTATCCTTCTAGGTGGTAGAGGTCGTGGGTTTGGGAGGTGCTGTCGAAGAAGCCTTGGTGAGTTGCTGCAGTGCATCCTGTGGATGGTACACACTGCAGCCACTGTGCGCCGGTGGTGAAGGGAGTGAATGTTTAGGGTGGTGGATGGGGTGCCAATCAAGCGGGCTGCTTTATCTTGGATGGTGTCGAGCTTCTTGAGTGTTGTTGGAGCTGCACTCATCCAGGCAAGTGGAGAGTATTCCATCACACTCCTGACTTGTGCCTTGTAGATGGTGGAAAGGCTTTGGGGAGTCAGGAGGTGAGTCACTCACCGCAGAATACCCAGCCTCTGACCTGCTCTCGTAGCCACAGTATTTATATGGCTGGTCCAGTTAAGTTTCTGGTCAATGGTGACCCCCAGGATGTTGATGGTGGGGGATTTGGCGATGGTAATGCCTTTGAATGTCAAGGGGGAGGTAGTTAGACTCTCTCTTGTTGGAGATGGTCATTGCCTGGCACTTATCTGGCGCGAATGTTACTTGCCACTTATGAGCCCAAGCCTGGATGTTGTCCAGGTCTTGCTGCATGCGGGCTCGGACTGCTTCATTATTTGAGGGGTTGCGAATGGAACTGAACACTGTGCAATCATCAGCGAAACATCCCCATTTCTGACCTTATGATGGAGGGAAGGTCATTGATGAAGCAGCTGAAGATGGTTGGGCCTAGGACACTGCCCTGAGGAACTCCTGCAGCAATGCCCTGGGCTGAGATGATTGGCCTCCAACAACCACTAACCATCTTCCTTTGTGCTCGGTATGACTCCAGCCACTGGAGAGTTCTCCCCCTGATTCCCATTGACTTCAATTTTACTAGGGCTCCTTGGTGCCACACTCGGTCAAATGCTGCCTTGATGTCAAGGGCAGTCACTCTCACCTCACCTCTGGTGATAGTGGTTTTAGTGGTGGTAGTGGTGGTGATAGTGGTTTTAGTGGTGGTAGTGGTGGTGATAGTGGTTTTAGTGGTGGTAGTGGTGGGTGATAGTGGTTTTAGTGGTGGTAGTGGTGGTGGTGGTGGTGATAGTGGTGGTAGTGGTCGTAATGATGATAGTGGCAGTGGCAGTGGTCATGGTAGTGGCGGTGATAGGTTGGCGATAGTGGTGGTAGTGGTGGTGGTAGTAGTGATAGTAGAGGCATTAATGACGGTGGTAGTACGTTGAGGTGAGGGATTTGCCTGGTCTAACCTGCACGTGACCCCAATTGGGTCGTAATTTCCCTCCGAAGTGCCTCTAAGTTCCACATAGTCACTCACGGGGGGCAGTAAAATGTAGCTCGAGAACAAGCAAGTTCTGAAGATGAGGTCGAGCGTCTGATAACGGTCCCTCCGAACCAGCGTCAACACAAAGACCCCGACTGCTTCCGAACAGGCAGTAGGACCTCAAGGAAAGGCCAACACTCCCCGGCCTGGGCCAAAGATCACGGTCAACTAGCCACACGAGGAATCTGAAACGATTGGAGGGGATCCGTGCCGACCGGGGAGGAGGGGGAAACCTGTGACACTGCTGGGATCTCCCTGTGCCCCAGGCCAGTGCACAATGACCACAGGCAGGACGGCAGAGTTACAAACTCTCCAGGATTGTCCCTGGAGTCTCCAGGAATTGAAGATTAATCTCCTGGATACTGCAGAGAGCAAAAACACCCGGGGGGAAATCATAATTCAAAAATTACGATATCTAAAAATATTTTTTTGGCACCTTTATTACCTGTAAAAATGTTGGACACGGGGGTCAAAGGGCTGTTTGCATGACGGTCAAGAATAACCCAATCGGGTAACGAGGAGTCTGTTCGCTTTCCAATTGGCTGGGAAGGCGGGGCCCCGCAAGGATTGGCGTGTGGGCGACCAATGGTGTGGAGTGTGGGGGAGGGGCGGTTGGAGGCAGGAGTCATGTGACGAAACCTCCAGGAATACGTCCAATCAGAGTTGGCGACCCGACAGGCGGTGGGGGAGCGGGGTGTGGACACATGGTCAGTGTGTCCAAGGAGAAGTAAACACTTCAAATTGCCGATAAATGTTTAGTTACATGGACGGACAAGTCACTGCATTCACAACAACGATTTGCATTTATATAGCGCCTTTAACGCAGTGAAAACGTCCAAGGCGCCTCACAGGAGCGATTATCAAACAAAATTTGACACCGAGCCACAATGAGGAGATATTAGGACAGGCGACCAAAAGCTTGGTCAAAGAGGTAGGTTTTAAGGAGCGTCTTAAAGGAGGAGAGAGAGGCGGAGAGGTTTAGGGAGGGAATTCCAGAGTTTGGGGCCGAGGCAGCTGAAGGCACGGCCGCCAATGGTGGAGCGATGGAAATCGGGGGATGCGCAAGAGGCCGGAATTGGAGGAGCGCGGAGATCTCGGAGGGTCGTAGGGGCTGGAGGAGGTTACAGAGATAGGGAGAGGGGGCGAGGGCCATGGAGGGATTTGAAAACAAGGATGAGAATTTTAAAATCGAGGCGTTCCCGGACCGGGAGCCAATGTAGGTCAGCGAGCTCAGAGGGGTGATGGGAGAACAGGACTCGGTGCGAGTTAGGATACGGGGCAGCAGAGTTTTGGATGAGCTCAAGTTTACGGAGGGTGGAAGATGGGAGGCCGGCCAGGAGAGCGTTGGAATAGTCGAGACTGGAGGTAGCAGAAGGCAGGGATGAGGGTTTCAGCAGCAGATGAGTCGATGCAGGGGCGGAGATGGACAACATTACGGAGGTGGAAGTTGGCCGTCTTGCTGATGGAGTAGGAAGGAGCTGAGAGGGAAGGGTTGGCGGGGGGGGAGTCAGTTTTAATGTGCCTTCTCTGGGAAGCTGCAAACATCTGTTATTCCCGAGCCTCATTCAGCGACGAAATTATAGCCTCTTAACCGACCCGGAGAGAGGTTTCTCAGGGCAGCAGATGTTGGCAGCTGTGAATGTTTGCTTTGGAAATAGCTTTAATTTGGAGATTAGATTGTGATACATTCCAGCTCTTAAGTGGCTAATCAGCAGCTTCCCCTGGTTAATGCACATCAAAATACAGCAGCTGACCTCGAATTCCCAAGTCACCAGTCCCCTGCCATGCGTTGTTTTGAATTACATCAGATATTTATCCAAGCTAAATGCAGCCAAGTAAACCAGGAGGCCTCCCTGGACAGGCCTTGGATACAGGGGGCCTCCCCGGACAGGCCTTGGATACAGGGGGCCTCCCCGGACAGGCCTTGGATACAGGGGGCCTCCCCGGACAGGCCTTGGAGAAGGAGGCCTCCCCGGACAGGCCTTGGATACAGGGGGCCTCCCCGGACAGGCCTTGGATACAGGGGGCCTCCCCGGACAGGCTTAGAAGGGAAGGAAGCCTCCCCAGCCAGGCCTTGGATATAGGGGGCCTCCCCCGGGCAGGTCTTGGATTCAGGGGGCCTCCCCAGCCAGGCCTTGGATACCAGGAGGCCTCCCCGGGCAGGCCTTGAAGAGAAGGAGGCCTTCCCCGGACAGGCTTTGGATACCAGGGGGTCTTCCCGGACAGGCCTTGGATACAAGGGAGCCTTCCCGGACAGGCCTTGGAGAAGGAGGCCTCCCCGGACAGTCCTTCGTTACCAGGAGGCCTTCCCGGACAGGCCTTGAAGAGAAGAAGGCCTCTGGACAGGCCTTGGATACCAGGGGGCCTCACCGGAGAGACCTTGGCGAGAAGGAGGTCTCCACTGGACAGGCCTCGGAGAAGGAGGCCTCCGGGACAAGCCTTGAAGGGAATGAGGCCTCTGGACAGGCCTTCGAGAGAAGGAGGCCTCTGGACAGGCCTTGGCTACAATGAGGCCTCTAGTGAGTTAGCCTCTTGATGCTTTGGCAGTTAAGCAGCCACCTACAAGAAATTAGTACAGGCCACACTGTGGTACATGGGTGTGAGTGTGTGTATTGTACATGGGTCAGCTGAAGCCTGATGATTAGAAACATAACTTTATTGCAAAGTAGTCTCCAAACTATGGCTATTTGTAACACACATTCACAGCTGCCAAGCTCAGAATGATACCCATCAGTAGAGGAATGATATAAATGGGACACACAACAACAACAACGTGCATTTATATAGCGCCTTTAACGTAGTAAGACGTCCCCAAGGAGCTTCACAGGAGCGATTATCAAACAAAATTTGACACCGAGCCACATAAGATATTAGGACAGGCGACCAAAAGCTCGGTCAAAGAGGTAGGTTTTAAGGAGCGTCTTAAAGGAGGAGAGAGAGGCGGAGAGGTTTAGAGAGGGAATTCCAGAGCTCAGGGCCTGGGCAGCTGAAGGCACGGCCGCCAATGGTGGAGCGATGGAAATCGGGGGATGCACAAGAGGCCAGAATTGGAGGAGCGCAGAGATCTCGGAGGGTTGTAGGGGCTGGAGGAGGTTACAGAGATAGGGAGAGGGGGCGAGGCAGTGGAGGGATTTGAAAACAAGGATGAGAATTTTAAAATCGAGGCGTTCCCGGACCGGGAGCCAATGTAGGTCAGCGAGCACAAGGAGGGTGATGGGAGAACGGGACTCGGTGCGAGTTAGGATGTGGGCAGTTTTGGATGAGCTCAAGTTTATGGAGGGTGGGAGATGGGAGGCCGGCCAGGAGAGCATTGGAATAATCAAGCCCACAGAATGATATTGACCCATCACTGGGGGAATGATATAAGTGGGACACACAGAGTGGCGGTGAACTCCAGCAGCTTTAACTGGTACGTGATTGCAATTCCCTAAAGGATGCTATTCCTGCACCAAAAACATGGCCAATCCAGTGGAGAATTGTCCCAACAACAGCTGCATTTATATAGGGCTTCACAGGAGCGATTATCAGACAAAATTTGACACCGAGTCACATGAGGAGATATTAGGACAGGCGACCAAAAGCTTGGTCAAAGAGGGAGGTTTTAAGGAGCGTCTTAAAGGAGGAGAGAGAGGCGGAGAGGTTTAGGGAGGGAATTCCAGAGCTCGGGGCCCAGGCAGCTGAAGGCACGGCCGCCAATGGTGGAGCGATGGAAATCAGGGGATGCGCAAGAGGCCAGAATTGGAGGAGCGCAGAGATCTCGGAGGGTCGTAGGGGCTGGAGGAGGTCACAGAGATAGGGAGAGGGGGGGGGCGTCGAGGTCATGGAGGGATATGAAGACGAGGATTGATTGACCGCTGTGGCACTCGCCCCTCGATCGCTCCCCTCCGCACACTTTGGCTGTTGAGCTATCTGCCAGAACACTCCCATTGCTGCGTAGTGTCGGCTTAGACCTGTAAGGACTTGCCTCTGTATGGGTTTCCCTTAACGTCACTTCACGGGGTGGTGGGGGCACTGCGGTCAAGCGTGCGGGGAGTCGGGGTCAGAGGTGACCAAAAGCACGGTGGAAGAGCCAAGAGCTGAGGGTAGGGGGTAGGGACGCAAGGAGGTCGGGAAGGGAATTCCGGAGGGTGGGGAGGGAGACGCACAGTGGGACAGAGTCTGAGGAGGGTGGGGTACATGCTGGGACGTGAGACCTGCATTTATATAGCACCTTGGAACGTCCCAAAGCACTTCACAGCCAATGACGTAGTTTTGAAGTGTAATCATTGTTGTAGGAAATGTGGCGGCCAATTTGTGCACAGCAAGATCCCACAAACAACAAATGAGATAAATGACCAGATAATCTGTTTTGTGTGTGTGTGTGGGGGTGTGTGTGTGGGTGTGTGTGGGTGGGTGGGGGTTTGGGAATGTTGAGATGTTTCTGGATTGATGAATTAAGATGGGCCAAATGGCCTTCCTTATCCCGAATTATCTTGTGGACCAGAGTAGGCTTCGACGCACTGACCTCTTGGGACCAGGTCAGAGTTCAGTGCCCAGCGCCGACCCTTCCTCGGAACCGCAGAAGCTCCGGGTTTGAAAAAGCCGACCGAGGACTCCCATCCGCGGTTTGGGAACGAGCAGCGAGACCGGGGATAATTTGGTGGGTTCGGGCCTTCTGCCTTTGGAAGTAATCCAGTTACAACCCGACAAGGAAGCGGTCTCCACAACTCACGGAGCCGAGAAACTTGGCCGTGCGGCGTTCTGCCGGGCGCTGCGCGGCCTAGGAATCCCCCAAGATGGCGGACAGGAAGTGCGCCACCCGCCATATTGGTGAAGGGCAAAGAAAATGGGCGTTCAGGGCCCACGCCTGAAACAGGCGATAGGTCCTTTTACATAATGTCAATAAAGGATTGGCTGCACTCGGTAAAATCAGACCTTGGGACCGCCTGCTCCTTTTGAAATTTACCTCCTTCTGACCCCCCCCTTTCCCCTCCCCTGATCGCTACTGCTCATGACCTCTGGCCTCCAAACCCCCCCTTCCCCCCCGATCGCTACTGCTCATGACCTCTGGCCTCCAAACCCCCCCTTCCCCCCCGATCGCTACTGCTCATGACCTCTGGCCTCCAAACTCCCCCCTCCCCCGATCGCTACTGCTCACGACCTCTGGCCTCCAAACTCCCCCCTCCCCCGATCGCTACTGCTCATGACCTCTGGCCTCCAAACTCCCCCCTCCCCTGATCGCTACTACTCACGACCTCTGGCCTCCAAACCCCCCCTCCCCCCCCCGATCGCTACTGCTCATGACCTCTGGCCTCCAAACCCCCCCTCCCCCCCGATCGCTACTGCTCACGACCTCTGGCCTCCAACCCCCCCTCCCCCCCGATCGCGACTGCTCACGACCTCTGGCCTCCAAACTCCCCCCTCCCCTGATCGCTACTACTCACGACCTCTGGCCTTCAACCCCCCCCTCTCCCCCCCGATCGCTACTGCTCACGACCTCTGGCCTCCAAACCCCCCCCTCCCCCCCCCCCCGATCGCTACTGCTCATGACCTCTGGCCTCCAAACTCCCCCCTCCCCTGATCGCTACTACTCATGACCTCTGGCCTCCAACCCCCCCTCCCCCCCGATCGCGACTGCTCACGACCTCTGGCCTCCAACCCCCCCTCCCCCCCCCGATCGCTACTGCTCATGACCTCTGGCCTCCAACCCCCCTCACCCCCGATCGGCACTGCTCACGACCTCTGGCCTCCAAACCGCCCCCTCCTCCCCCGATCGCTACTGCTCACGACCTCTGGCCTCCCACCCCTCCTCCCCCCCTGATCGCTACTACTCACGACCTCTGGCCTCCAAACCCCCCCTCCCCCCCCCCCGATCGCTACTGCTCACGACCTCTGGCCTCCAACCCCCCCCCTCACCCCCGATCGGCACTGCTCACGACCTCTGGCCTCCGATCCCTGCCCCCCCCCTCCAACCTTCTCCCACCGGCCTCCTCGTGAGAGCGGGAATTCCTGCCTGCAGAACCATCATTCGGGGAGAACAGGGAGAGGAGGCAGGAGCTGGGAGAGGCCCTGAGGAGAAGGAGCAGGAGCCTGCATGATCCTGCCGCCTGCAGCCTCTGGTCGCTAATTAGACTGGATTCTAATCCCCCAAAATTAATTAAATCTTGATTCTCCCAGTAACAGGCAGCCTGCTAACGCTGAGAAGGAGAAGGTTTAACGGCAAAGAACCCTTCATCCCTACATGATAAATGGAGCGTCGAATTATTAATTGCTGGTTAGGCCTCAGCAGGAGTTTTATGTCTAATTCTGGGCACCGAGCTTTTGGAAGGATGTCAAGGCCTTGGGGAGGGTGCAGAGGAGATTTATTAGAATAAGAACATAAGAAATAGGAGCAGGAGTAGGCCATACGGCCCCTCGAGCCTGCTCCGCCATTCAATAAGATCATGGCTGATCTTCTACCTCAACTCCACTTTCCCGCCCGATCCCTGGAGTCCAAAAATCTATCGATCTCAGTCTTGAGCATATTCAACGACTGAGCGTCCACAGCCCTCTGGGGCAGAGAATTCCAAAGATTCACGACCCTCTGAGTGAAGAAATTCCTCCTCATCTCAGTCTTAAATGGCCGACCCCTTTATCCTGAGACGATGCCCCCTAGTTCTAGACTCTTCAGCCAGGGGGAAACAACCTCTCAGCGTCTACCCTGTCAAGCCCCCTCCGAATCTTATATGTTTCAGTGAGATAAAGTGGGATGGGATGAGGGACTTCAGTTACGTGGAGAGACTGGAGAAGCTGGGATTGTTCTCCTTAGAGCAGAGAAGGTTAAGGGGAGATTTAATAGAGGCGTTCAAAATTACAGAGGGTTTTGATAGAGCAAATAAGGAGAAACTGTTTCCAGTGGCAGGAGGGTCGGTAACCAGAGGACACAGATTTAAGATAATTGGCAAAAGAGCCAGAGGGGGGAGATGGGGAGAATTATTTTTACGCAGCGAGTTGTTCTGATCTGGAACGCGCTGCCTGAAAGGGCGGTGGAAGCAGATTCAATAGTAACTTTCAAAAGGGAATTGGATAAATACTTGAAAAGGGAAAAAATGCGGGGCGATGGGAGAGGGACTAATTGGATAACTCTTTTTCAAAGAGCCGGTACAGGCACAATGGGCCGAATGGCCTCCTTCTGTGATTCATTAAAACCAAGGAACGGTCCTTTACCAAAATTTCAAGGCCCACCTTCCTCCAACGTACATCAAATGGAGCCGAAAAAAAATCAAACTTGTCTCTGACTGTGTTCTCCCAAACCCCTTAAAAAGACACCTTGTGCCTTCAGCACCTGGTTCTCCCGTCAACCTTTTATGTACTGGGGGGGAGGGGGAAGGTTCTTTTTCACGCCAAAATGTTCTCGGGGAAATTTTTTTTTAACTGCAAACCCTTGTCCCGCTGCACTTTCAGTGTCATCGCTTGTTTGCACATGTCCCTGGTCTGCTCAGCTTCATTCTGTGCTGGTTTTTGAGTTTTTGCCTCTCTGTTTTCAGAAGTTGTTGGTCATCTTTTCCTAGTTTCCTCGCTAAGCTTTTAAGCAGTAGCCCTGTATCCTTTGGCTGGTTGAGGCTGCATGCCTCAAACTCTGGCCTCTTGCGCATCCCCAGATTTTCGCCATTGGCGGCCGTGCCTTCAGCCGTCTGGGCCCCAAGCTCTGGAATTCCCTCCCTAAACCTCTCCGCCTCCCTCTCCTCCTTTTAAGACGCTCCTTAAAACCTACCTCTTTGACCAAGCTTTTGGTCACCTGTCCTAATATCTCCTCACGTGGCTCGGTGTCAAATTTTGTTTGATAATCGCTCCCTTGAAGCGCCTTGGGACGTCTTACTGTGTTAAAGGCGCTATATAAATGCAGGTTATAAGATCGAATCGGGCCAGGACCTACTCCGTTAATGGTAGGGCGTTGGGGAGAGTTATAGAACAAAGAGATCTAGGAGTACAGGTTCATAGCTCCTTGAAAGTGGAGTCACAGGTGGATAGGGTGGTGAAGAAGGCATTCAGCATGCTTGGTTTCATTGGTCAGAACATTGAATACAGGAGTTGGGATGTCTTGTTGAAGTTGTACAAGACATTAGTAAGGCCACACTTGGAATACTGTGTACAGTTCTGGTCACCCTATTATAGAAAGGATATTATTAAACTAGAAAGAGTGCAGAAAAGATTTACTAGGATGCTACCGGGACTTGATGGTTTGACTTATAGGGAGAGGTTGGATAGACTGAGACTTTTTTCCCTGGAGAGTAGGAGGTTAAGGGGTGATCTTATCGAAGTCTATAAAATAATGAGGGGCATAGATAAGGTAGATAGTCAAAATCTTTTCCCAAAGGTTGGGGAGTCTATAACGAGGGGACATAGATTTAAGGTGAGAGGGGAGAGATACAAAAGGGTCCAGAGGGGCAATTTTTTCACTCAAAGGGTGGTGAGTGTCTGGAACGAGCTGCCAGAGGCAGTAGTAGAGGCGGGTACAATTTTGTCTTTTAAAAACCATTTGGACAGTTACATGGGTAAGATGGGTATAGAGGGATATGGGCCAAGTGCAGGCAACTGGGACTAGCTTAGTGGTATAAACTGGGCGACATGGACATGTTGGGCCGAAGGGCCTGTTTCCATGTTGTAACTTCTAGGATTCTATGATTCTATATAAATGCATGTTGTTGTTGTATGTGTGTACCTGTCATCCGAACTTCTTTCGATACAGGGGGTTCCCCCTCGCAGAGCGTCAATAATTGCGGCAGGTGTTATGAGTATCAGCTTGGCTCATTGGTAATGCTCTCCCCACTTGAGTCTGAAGGTTAAGGGGAAGGGAGCCTGTCACCCTTGCCTGGTCTGGGCCTATACGTGACTCCAGTCCCACGCCAACGTAGTTGACTCTTAACTGCCCTCTGAAGTGGCCCAGCGAGCTACTAAGTTGTATCCAACCGTTAGAAGGCCCACCACCACCTTCTCAGGGCAAACTCGGGATGGGGCAATAAATGCCGGCCTTGCCAGCGATGCCCACACCCTGAGAATGAGTTTATCAAAAAAAACAAGGCCGACACTGCTAGTTGCTCAGTGGGTCGCACTCTCTCGCCTCTGAGTCAGAAGGTCATGGGTTCAAGCCCCACTTTGAGCACCAGGCTTGAGCACAAAATCTAGGCCGACACTCCCAGTGCCAGCCCTGAGGGAGCGCTGCACTGTCGGAGGTGCCGTCTTTCGGATGAGACGTCAAACCGAGGCCCCGTCTGCCCCTCACAGGTGGGCATAAAAGATCCCATGGCCACTATTGGAAGAAAAGCAGCAGGGAGAAGTTCTCCCCGGAGTCCTGGGCCAATATTTAACCCTCAACCAAAAACAGGTTAACGAGTCATTCGTCTCGTTGCTGTTTGTGGGATCTTGCTGTGCGCAGATTGGCTGCCCTGTTTCCCAACAAAATAACAAGTGACCGCACTTCAAAAAGTACTTCATTGGCTGTAAAGCGCTTTGGGCCGTCCTGAGGATGTGAAAGGCGCTATATAAATGCAAGTCCCTTCCTTCTTTCTTGACGGCCAAAAGCTCGGTGAAGGACCCAAGCCTCTCCCTCAACTCCTTCACGACCACATCACCAGATTGATACCGGGGGCTAAAAGGGTTAAATTATGAGGACAGGTTGCACAGACTAGGCTTGTATTCCCTCGAGTGTAGAAGATTAAGGGGTGATCTAATCGAGGTGTTTAAGATGATTAAAGGATTTGAGAGGGTCGATAGAGAGAAACTATTTCCTCTGGTGGGGGGAGTCCAGAACAAGGGGGGCGTAACCTTAAAATTAGAGCCAGGCCGTTCAGGGGGTGATGTCAGGAAGCACTTCTTCACACAAAGGGGAGTGGAAATCTGGAACTCTCTCCCCCTAAAAAAGCTGTCGAGGCCGGGGGTAAATTGGAGCTTTCAAAACTGAGATTGATCGGTTTTTGTTGGGCGAGGGTATTAAGGGTTACAGAACCAAAGCGGGGAGATGGAGTTACGATACAGACCAGCCCACGACCTAATTGAAGGGCGGAACAGGCCCGAGGGCCTGAGTGGCCACCTCCCGTTCCTATGCGCCTTTGCTGTTGTGTTCGGAGACATTGGAGTTTGAGAGTAGCAGGGCGCCAAGGAACTGAACAGAATTTAAGAAGAAAAAACTCAGGTATTCACCCCTGGGGCTGCGACGACTTAAAACAATAATTCAGACTGAATCACTCGCTTGAATTGAGGCCAGTTTCCAATTTCTGGGGTCCTGATGCTCTGCGTTGGCACGTGTACAAAATCTATTAAGGCGGGTAATTCTCATCTGAGAGCCAGGTTTTCTTTTTACGGTCTTGGCTCCTGAGGGAGTAAAATTCCATGCCACGAAGGGGGGCCCGGAATTTCCCAGGCCCATCATCCGAGTTGCCGTTAGCTGCCCCGAATTTCCGTCTTCACGTCTGCCTGCGTCAAACTGCGACTTGCCCTTCTTTTTCCCACCGTGCCGCCATGTCGCCGTGCCTCTGAAGGGTTAATAAAAACGGGTGGAATTAATCCTGCTCTCAGGACTTTTTTTTCCCGTTAAACAGAAGAGCAGGGCCCCGCCTCCCGAGAACTCACCCCCCACCCCCCACCCCCCTTGCCCCCTTCTCTCCCTCCCCCTGGTCAACACTTTCCCCTTGGCATCTTCTGCCCGCTCTCTCCCCGCCCGTTGCCCGTCTTGTGACTGTTCCCCCAGGTCATCCTGAGCTGCCTCCTGACCGTTTCGGTGACCTTTAACACCAGACCTTGGTTTGGTTTGGGCCTAGGATCTAAGGCTGCGTCTGCATTTTGCAGCCAGTCCATTTTATAACAGAATGTAATGGTAGATTCTCCCCCTTGGGCTGCCAGAATTGGGAGGGAGGGGGGAAGGGGGAGAAGAGTCAACAGAAGAACATGAGAAATAGGAGCAGGAGTAGGCCATTCGGCCCCTCGGGCCTGCTCCGCCATTCAATAAGATCATGGCTGATCTTCTACCTCAACTCCACTTTCCCGCCTGATCCCCATATCCCTTGATTCCCTTAGCGTCCAAAAATCTATCGATTCAGTCTTGAATGTACTCAACGACTGAGCATCCACAGCCCTCTGGGGTGGAGAATTCCGAAGATTCGCAACCCTCTGAGTGAAGAAATTCCTCCTCATCTCAGTCCTAAATGGCCGACCCCTTATCCTGAGACTATGACCTCTAGTTCTAGACTCTCCAGCCAGGGGAAAACAGCTTCTCAACATCTAATTTTCCTGTCCCGGGCCCTTTGCCAGGACACTGGGAGGGAAATTGGAATTACCAAAGAGCAGGAGTTGCTACCCTCAAGGCCTGACAATTGCCTGGGCGGGGGATGGTTGGGGGGGGGAAGGGTCGTTTCCTTCTATCTTTCTCAAAGCCTCTTCTTTCATCTTCAGCCTGCCCCTGGGACCTCTGTAGGCCCTCCGACCCGTAGGGGTCCCTTTGCGAGCCCTTGTGCTAGGTTCTTTCAGGCATTCCCCCCCCCTCCTCCCAACTGGAGTGCCCAATGATTGGGGGATGAGGCAGGAGGCCGGGAACAGTTTCACCTGCCTCTTTTTAGACCTCCAACGCTGGGCCTGCATCTACCCCAGACACAAGGCCCAGTGCCGGCCATTGGGGACGCCCGAGGGACAATGGCATGACGTAATGGGGGCGCGGTCCTGGCCTAAGGAGGTCTCCACCCATTTTTCCTCATCACCGTGCCCGGGGAACGCGACAAAGGGGAAAAGGGGGTTCGATCCCAGGCCCACCACCCATTGACAGTTGATGCCTAAACCCCACCTCGGCACTGACCGCACTTGGCATTCACCAGCCTTGACCAGTTCCTGACCAGTCAGAGAAAAGACGGCCAACCGTGACCTCACCCCTCCCCTATCTCTGCGACCTCCTCCAGCCCTACAAACCCCTCCGAGATCTCTGCGCTCCTCCAACTCTGGCCTCTCGCGCATCCCCCACTCTCTCCGCCCCACCGTTGGCGGCCGTGCCTTCAGCCGTCTAGGCCCAAAGCTCTGGAATTCCCTCCCTAAACCTCTCTGCCTCTCACTCCTCCTTTGTGGCCTTCCTTAAAGTTTAACCCATTCGCCAAGGTGTCAATCACCCCTCCCAATATCTCCTTGTTTGGCTCGGTGTCAGTATTTATCTGACTACAATCCTGTGAAGCGCCTAGGGGACGTTTTACCATGTTAAAGGCACTTTATAAATGCAAGTCAGTGTTGTTGAGAGCTCTCCGGTCTTAACTGCATTGTAGGACTTTATCTAACCACCATTCCTCGTTCAAAGCATTAAATAACGATAGAAGTCCAAAGGACCAAACATATTGGCCAATATTATATGTTTCAAAAGTAAATAATTGCTTTGGGACATCCCGAGGATGTGAAAGGCATTGATATAACTCCAAGTTCTTTCTTTGGGAAGCAAAGGTTTAATCTCAGTTGGAAAATTGGAAACCAGAGAGAAATCGAAGGAGCTCTCGGTTCATCCCAGAATGCAATGGGCAACGTTGTTAACACAATGCCAGGCTAAACCAGTGACTCACACACTCTGTAATCTATCCCTCCACAATACTCTCTTTAATTGCTGCAAGATCAAAGGTTTTTCTCAATACAAAGTGAACCTATATGAGGCTGGGTGTAAATAATGGGACTTTAATTGCTCTGGGTCCTCGTTCCCTGCCGAATTAAATCTGCACTCGCCGTTCTGAAAAGGAGAGCATTGTGCCTTCTCGCATTCTCTGCTTGTCTTTTTAAATGCCGTCCAGGATCACAAAGGTTGTTTACACGCACTTGCGTGCAGCGGCCAATTCACAGGTGCACGCACACACACGCACGTGCACGCACACACACGCACGTGCGCACACACGCGAGCACATATCAGCACTCACCGACACACTCGTGCGCACGTCTGTGCGGCGTGTGCCTGTGCACGCACGAGTGTCTGCGCGCGCACGCCAATGTGTCTGTGTGTGTGTGCGGGTGTGCGCTCGTGTGCGCGGGCACAGAGACGCGCGTGGCGCACGGGGGGACGGGCGCACGTGCAGAGCGACTGCCGATACTCCTGGTTTCTGCCAAAGGTTTTTGAAGGTGGTACAACATCTTCAAAAACCTTACATCTCCACACTTTCAACACAATGTCCGTCCACACTGCCTCTGTAACCGTGTCACGGCCACAGGAAGGAGGGTGTAATCACACCGCGACCAGATTACAGCAGCAGCAGTTTTTAAAGGGCTGCATTTTGTGACACCAACTATTCCCGGCCAGAGTGGAGATGATTGGGCCGTTTCCCACCTGCAGACCGCACTGCTGTAAGGGACTGGGATTGGTTTGACGCACTGAGGGCGCTCAGTCGAGCCCTGCGGCGGCCGTTGCTCCGGCGCTGCGCGGCCTCTCGAACATCCAAGATGGCGTCCTGGCTGCGCACGCACGTTTCCAGCGTGATGTGCGCCGGACGCCATTTTGGTATAGGAGTCAGCGCAGGCGCAGATAACGAACGCCGAAATCATGTAAAGTAGGGAGAAAACGGCTTCAATCAGTGTACAACGCTGATTTAAAGTGATAGACACCATCATGGGACTTAACGCTCAACTCAACGCACAGTCTTAACCACGACCATCTGAACGTTTCTTAGAGTGCCTGGAGGACACCCCCACTGGTGCTATTTAATGGGACCGTGCAGGATTTACAGGTTAGTGGCTGGATTATTGCTTCTGGCTGCAGAGACGTTTGCAACTGTTTTTGGAGGTCTCCTAGACTTCAATACTGGGGACACGGGGACATAGCCTAACATTTAGAGCCAGGACATGCAGGAGTGAAGTTAGGAAATGCTTCTACCCACAAAAGGTGGGAGAAGTTTGGAACGCTCTTCTGGAAAAGGCAGTTGATGCTAGCTCAATTGAGAATTCTAAATCTGAGATTGATCGATTTCTGTGAACCAAGGGTATTAAGGGATATGGGGCTAAGGCGGGTATATGGAGTTAGGTCACAGGTCCAGCATAATCTCATTGAATGGCGGAACAGGCTCGAGGGGCTGAATGCCACCGTCACTTGCTGCCTCCTGATATACGCCACCTTCTTCTGCAAGAACGTAGGATGTGTGTCTGGGTGATGTGCCTGTCATGGTTGAATAGCTGCCAGTGTGTGTGGCCTGTGAGTTGGGCGGCTTGCAACAGTGGTAATGTGTAAGGGTGAGAGGAAGCATCTGATTGGCAGAGTTGAGTACTGATGGAAAGAGTTTGTTGGTATGTGGGTGATGGGGGGTGTAGTGGGTGGAGCAGTGGATGGGGCTAGTGGTGTAATTGGTAGGAGACGCCACTTGACAGTTGACCTCACTTACCTTGACCACTCATGTCAAAGCATTGAACTTCTTCCTGTACTGTATCCATGTTCGTGGTGCTGTGCGCCTGGCATTGACTTCGTCCCATACTGCCCCCCATTGCCTTTTGGGCATATGTCTGGAGGACCCACCCCACCCCCCCCTGCAGATATTGGATGTCCCTCCTTCTGTCCACCTCTTGCTCCAAGGTCTCCAGTGCAACAGCAGAGAGCCTTGGTGCACAGACTCTCTCAGGCCTGGTACCAACTCAGATCGGCAGATTGGTGAGGTCTGACGTGCAGATTGGAGGATGTGGTATTTAGTAGTGCGCAACCTTTATTCAATGTTTTAACATAATTCATCAGTGTGTAAACATAGGGCTGGGACCTGCATCTGTGTTTTACGTGTGCGATGTCTGCTCTCCGTTCAGCCTCCGCGCAGACAGTAGACTGTTATTTTTAGCAAATAACAGGTACCAGCTACCTTTAAGAGATTTGAAGGGACAACCTCCCTTTAAGAGATTGGGGCTCCCCCTGCTGGTGGAAAGTGCAAATTGTACTGAATCAACGTGCAAGGCCTGGATTTCAACACAGCTTGACGGTGAGTCCTTAGGCCAGACGAAGTTCTCGTCCTGCCTGCGGAGGGGCCATTGGGCGCGATCACGCTACCTAAGCCCAATAATAGGCCCTATCAAATTTTTCCTCCATAATTTGCATAATGTCACTATCCTCCACTCACTGCATTTTGCTGGAGAAATCAGCCTGCTTTTATCGGGAGACTTTGCTGTAGTGTAGGTCTTGAGTTCTGTTGTAGTTCGTAGAGACACATTTTAAAGAGGCTCTGTAGACTGTTTGCTGTAATGCGCTGTTTAAATAGACTCTGTAGACTGTTTGCTGTAGTGCGCTGTTTAAATAGACTCTGTAGACTGTTTGCTGTAATGCGCTGTTTAAATAGACTCTGTAGACTGTTTGCTGTAGTGCACTATTTAAATAGACTCTGCTGTAAAATAGACTCTGCTGTAGTGTGCTGTTTAAATCAACTCTGTTTGCTATAAAATAGATTCTATTTGTTGCAGTGCACTATTTAAATAGACTCTGTAAACTGTTTCCTGTAGTGCGCTATTTAAATACACTCTGTTTGCTGTAGTACACTGTTTAAATAGATTCTGTTTGCTGTAATGCGCTATTTAAATAGACTCTGTAGACTGTTTGCTGTTTAAATAGAGTCTGTAGACTGTTTGCTATTTAAATAGACTCTGTGGACTGTTTGCTGCAGTACGCTATTTAAATAGACTCTGTAGACTGTTTGATGTTGAAATAGACTCTGTGGACTGTTTGCTGTAGTGCGCTATTTAAATAGACTCTGTAGACTGTTTGCTGTAGTGCGCTATTTAAATAGACTCTGTAGACTGTTTGCTGTAGTGCGCTATTTAAATAGACTCTGTAGACTGTTTGCTGTAGTGCGCTATTTAAATAGACGATGTGGACTGTTTGATGTTTAAATAGACTCTGTGGACTGTTTGATGTTTAAATAGACTCTGTAGACTGTTTGCTGTTTAAATAGACTATGTAGACTGTTTGCTGTTTAAATAGACTCTGTGGACCGTTTGCTGTAGTGCGCTATTTAAATAGACTGTAGACTGTTTGATGTTTAAATAGACTCTGTAGACTGTTTGCTGTTTAAATAGACTCTGTGGACTGTTTGCTGTAGTGAGCTATTTAAATAGACTCTGTAGACTGGTTGATGTTTAAATAGACTCTGTAGACTGTTTGATGTAGTACACTGTTTAAATAGATTCTGTTTGCTGTAAAATAGACTTTGCTGTAGTGAGCTCTTTAAAAAGACTCTGTCTGCTGTAAGTCCCGCCCCACCTCCAATTCATTGGCTGGCACAGTGGTGTCAATAGACACTCTCGTTTAAAAGCCACAAACACCGGGACTCGGATTAAAATCGGAAACACCGGTCACTGAAGTAATGGTGCCAAACTGACACCTCGAGCTGTAGCCATCGCTCTTGCGCTGCTGGACCTCTGGTTGTTCCCTTGGTAACACTGGTTCCCACAATGCTTTGTGCTTTCAAGGGAAAGGATCAGCCCCCTATTGAGATTCCGAGAGCTCGGAGGGATCGGATATACTTTGAGCAACTCCGTAAGGGGTCAGCCGTGGCTCAGTGGGTTGCACTCTCTCACCTCTGAGTCAGAAGGTCGTGGGTTCGTAGCCCCACTCCAGAGACTTGAGCCCGTAATCCAGGCCGACACTCCCAGTGCCAGTACTGAGGGAGGTGCTATCTTTCAAATGAAATGTTAAACCAAGGCCCCTGTCTGCCCTCTCAGGGGGATGTAAAAGATCCCACAGCCACTATTTCAAAGAAGAGCAGGGGGAATTCTCCCCTGGGGCCAATATTTAACCTTCAACCAACATCACTAAAAAACAGATGATCTGGTCATTGCTGTCTGTGGGATCTTGCTGTGCGCAAATTGGCTGCCACATTTCCTACATTACAACAGTGACTACACTTCAAAGAGTACTTCATTGGCTGTAAAGCACTTTGGGACGTCCTGAGGTTGTGAAAGGCGCTATATAAATGCAAGTTCTCTCTGCGTCTGTCTCTTTCTTTTTCTCTCTCTCGCTCTTTTTCCTCCTCTCTGCCCTCACCTGCCTGATCACGCTCCCCATCTTAGGATCCCACAAACTCGTCTTGAACAGCGGACAAAGCAGATGCACAGACAAGCTGTGAGACACAGTGCAGGAATGAATCAGAATGAACACCGGCTACCTTGGAGCTGACTTAATTGTGACAGAGTGATTCACTTCTTTCGAGCAGCTGTGCAGGTTTTAGTTGCCGGAGAATTAACTCATTCACTTAATTCCACATCACAGCACTTGAAAAGGATATAGACAGTTTAGTCACAAGATGACATGATAGGTACACGTCAGACTGGCAATTCAGCCCGATTAGCAACAGCAACCTGCATTTATATAGCGCCTTAAACGTCCCCAAGGCGCTTCACAGGAGTGATTATCAAACACAATTTGACACCGAGCCACATAAGGAGACATTAGGACAGGTGACCAAAAGCTTGGTCAAAGAGGTAGGTTTTAAGGAGCGTCTTAAAGGAGGAGAGAGAGGCGGAGAGGTTTAGGGAGGGAATTCCAGAGCTTAGGGCCCAGGCAGCTGAAGGCACGGCCGCCAATGGTGGAGCGATGGAAATCGGGGGATGCGCAAGAGGCCAGAATTGGAGGAGCGCAGAGATCTCGGAGAGTTGCAGGGCTGGAGATAGGGAGAGGGGGCGAGGCCCATGGAGGGATTTGAACACATGAGAATTTTAAATTTGAGATGTTGGTGGACCGGGAGCCAATGTCGGTCAGCGAGCACAGGGGGTGATGAATAAATGGGATTTGATGAGAGTTAGGATACGGACAGCAGAGTTTTGGATGAGCTTAAGTGTGTCAGTATTTACAGGGGGAGTCCCGGGAGTGTGTCAGTATTTACAGGGGGGTCCCCGGGAGTGTGTCAGTATTTACAGGGGGGTCCCCGGGAGTGTGTCAGTATTGACAGGGGGTCCCCCGGGAGTGTGTCAGTATTTACAGGGGGTCCCCGGGAGTGTGTCAGTATTTACAGGGGGTCCCCGGGAGTGTGTCAGTATTTACAGGGGGTCCCCGGGAGTGTGTCAGTATTGACAGGGGGTCCCCGGGAGTGTGTCAGTATTGACAGGGGGTCCCCGGGAGTGTGTCAGTATTGACAGGGGGTCCCCGGGAGTGTGTCAGTATTTACAGGGGGTCCCCCGGGAGTGTGTCAGTATTTACAGGGGGTCCCCGGGAGTGTGTCAGTATTGACAGGGGGTCCCCGGGAGTGTGTCAGTATTTACAGGGGGTCCCCCGGGAGTGTGTCAGTATTTACAGGGGGTCCCCGGGAGTGTGTCAGTATTGACAGGGGGTCCCCCGGGAGTGTGTCAGTATTTACAGGGGTCCCCGGGAGTGTGTCAGTATTTACAGGGGGTCCCCCGGGAGTGTGTCAGTATTTACAGGGGGTCCCCGGGAGTGTGTCAGTATTGACAGGGGGTCCCCGGGAGTGTGTCAGTATTTACAGGGGGGTCCCCGGGAGTGTGTCAGTATTTACAGGAGGTCCCTGGGAGTGTGTCAGTATTTACAGGGGGGTCCCCGGGAGTGTGTCAGTATTTACAGGGGGGTCCCCGGGAGTGTGTCAGTATTTACAGGGGGTCCCCAGGAGTGTGTCAGTATTTACAGGGGGGTCCCCGGGAGTGTGTCAGTATTTACAGGGGGTCCCCGGGAGTGTGTCAGTTTTAAAGGGGGTTCTCCGGGAGTGTGTCGGTATTTACAGGGGGGTCCCCGGGAGTGTGTCAGTATTTACAGGGGGTCCCCGGGAGTGTGTCAGTATTTACAGGGGGTCTCTGGAAGTGTGTCAGTATTTACAGGGGGTTCCCGGGAGTGTGTCAGTATTTACAGGGGGTCCCCGGGAGTGTGTCAGTATTTACAGGGGGTCCCCGGGAGTGTGTCAGTATTTACAGGGGGTCCCCGGGAGTGTGTCAGTATTTACAGGGGGTCCCCGGGAGTGTGTCAGTATTTACAGGGTGTCTCTGGAAGTGTGTCAGTATTTACAGGGGGTTCCCGGGAGTGTGTCAGTATTTACAGGGTGTCCCCGGGAGTGTGTCAGTATTTACAGGGTGTCCCCGGGAGCGTGTCAGTATTTACAGGGGGTCCCCCGGGAGTGTGTCAGTATTTACAAGGGGTCCCCGGGAGTGTGTCAGTATTTACAGGGGGTCCCCCGGGAGTGTGTCAGTATTTACAAGGGGTCCCCGGGAGTGTGTCAGTATTTACAGGGGGTCCCCGGGAGTGTGTCAGTATTTACAGGGGGGTCCCCGGGAGTGTGTCAGTATTTACAGGGGGTCCCCCGGGAGTGTGTCAGTATTTACAGGGGGGTCCCCGGGAGTGTGTCAGTATTTACAGGGGGTCCCCGGGAGTGTGTCAGTATTTACAGGGGGTCCCCGGGAGTGTGTCAGTATTTACAGGGGGTCTCTGGAAGTGTGTCAGTATTTACAGGGGGTTCCCGGGAGTGTGTCAGTATTTACAGGGGGTCCCACGGGAGTGTGTCAGTATTTACAGGGGGTCCCCCGGAATGTGTCAGTATTTACAGGGGGTCCCCGGGAGTGTGTCAGTATTTACAAGGGGTCCCCCGGAATGTGTCAGTATTTACAGGGGGTCCCCGGGAGTGTGTCAGTATTGACAGGGGGTCCCCGGGAATGTGTCAGTATTTACAGGGGGTCCCCGGGAGTGTGTCAGTATTGACAGGGGGTCCCCGTGAGTGTGTCAGTATTTACAGGGGGTCCCCGGGAGTGTGTCAGTATTTACAGGGGGTCCCCGGGAGTGTGTCAGTATTGACAGGAGGTCCCCGGGAGTGTGTCAGTATTTACAGGGGGGTCCCCGGGAGTGTGTCAGTATTGACAGGGGGTCCCCGGGAGTGTGTCAGTATTGACAGGGGGTCCCCCGGGAGTGTGTCAGTATTTACAGGGGGTCCCCGGGAGTGTGTCAGTATTTACAGGGGGTCCCTGGGAGTGTGTCAGTATTTACAGGGGGTCCCCGGGAGTGTGTCAGTATTTACAGGGGGTCCCCGGGAGTCGTGTAATTTTCCCAGTGTTCATGTCTTTGTAGCAAAAGGCGGGGGAGGAGGGATTGGAAGAATTTCACAGGATCCATGAGAGTTTCCACACTCGAGGATGGTTCGGTCATGAGCCAGTGTTGCTGGTATAACTCACGGGCGCTTGTTTACAAGGGCGAAAGGACTTGCCTTTATATAGCACCTTTCACCACCTCAGGATGTCCCAAAGCGCTTTACAGCCAATGGAGGACTTTCGAAGTGCGGCCAATGTTGTCATGTAGGAAACACGGCAGCCAATTTGCGCACAGCAAGATCCCACAAACAGCAATGTGATAAATGACCAGATAATCTGTTTTTTAGCGATGTTGGTTGAGGGATAAATATTGGCCCCAGGACACCGGGGAGAACTCCCCCTGCTCCTCTTCCAATAGAGGCCGAGGGAGCTCTCACATCCACCCAAGAGGGGCAGACAGCGGGGGGCCTCGGTTTGACGTCTCATCTGAAAGGCGGTACCTCCGACAGTGCGGCGCTCCCTCAGTACTGGCACCGGGGAGCGTCGGCCTGGGATTATGGGCTCAAGCCTCTGGAGTGGGGGCTCGAACCCAGGACCTTCTGTCTCGGAGGCGAGAGAGAGAGTCCCACTCAGCCAGGGCTGGACAGTGAAGCTCGGAGGCTTTCAGTGTTGTTCATTCATCAATGTCTTGATCCTCTTGGCTGCCTTTTCAATGAACTTTGAACTTGGCCACGTCGTCGTTCCCCCCCGCTCAACCCTCGCCTCCTCCTCCCCACTCCTTTGATCGGAATAGAAAGCCCGTTCGGTTCCCTCGGCCTCTGAGGTCAGGCCTCTCCCACAGGCCAACGCGTCAAGATGCAGGCCGGATCGGGCCTTTCTCCGGGCTCGCTGTCGAACGGGAACCTCCCCGCCCAAAAAAAGAACAAAAAAAATTTTTTTTTATTTAAACGGTAAAATGACAGCTCCCCGATTAGGTTCCCTGATCGTTTTAGTGGCGTAAAAACAATGGCGCTGGGCCGCTCGTTCAGAGAGGGCACTTGGGGGACTGTGCTGGGTTAGCTGGGATCTCCAGCCAGGACAGGGGAGGGAGAGGGAGGGAGGGGCGGGTGTTGAAGTGGGGGGTGTAGGAATCCGACAATTGGCCTCAGTACCCCACCCCCCCCCCCCCCTCGGCTAGAGCAGAGACAGATCGGCCAGAGATCATGACCTTGATCGTCTCATGTTGGCAAGAGCATGTTTCTGGATGCCGTGCGGTGAGTTGGGGGGGGTCGCACCCTCGCCTCCTGGAGTCAGAAGGTCGTGGGTTCGAGCCCCCCCCGCCAACTCCAGAGATGCAGAACGTGGTTGCGGCACCGAAGGAGGCCGTTCGGCCCATCGTGCCTGTGCTGGCCTCTTTGAAAGAGCTGTTCAATTAGTCCCACTCCCCCCCCCCCCTGCTCGTTCCCCACAGCCCTGCAATTTTTTCCCCTTCAAGTCCAATTCCCTTTTGAAAGTTACTATTGAATCTGCTTCCACCGCCCTTTCAGGCAGCGCGTTCCAGATCGAAACAACTCGCTGCGTAAAAATAATTTCTCCTCATCTCCTCCTCTGGTTCTTTGGCCAATTACCTTAAATCTGTGTCCTCTGGTTACCGACCGTCCTGTCACTGGAAACAGTTTCTCCTTATTTACTCTATCAAAACCCTTCACGATTTTGAACCCCTCTATCAAATCTCCCCTTAACCTTCTCTGCTCTAAGGAGAACAACCCCAGCTTCTCCAGTCTCTCCACATGACTGAAGTCCCTCGTCCCTGGTACCATTCTGGTAAATCTCCTCCGCACCCTCTCCAAGGCCTTGACATCCTTCCTAAAGTGCGGTGCTCAGAATTGGACGCAGTACTCCAGCTGAGGCCTACCCGGTGATTTTATAAAGGCTCCATTTTAATTCGTGGTATTGTAGTGGGTACAGCACAGGAGGAGGCCACTCGGCCCATCGTGCCTGTGCCGTCTCTTTGAAAGAGCTATCCAATTAGTCCCACTCCCCCCTCTGCTCTTTCCCCACAGCCCTGCATATTTTTTCCCCTTCAGGTATTTATCCAATTCCCTTTTGGAAATTACTATTGAACCTGCTTCCACCGCCCTTTCAGGCAGTGCAGAGATTATAAGTAATCTCCCCGTCCATTAAGTCATCGAACAGGCTGCTAGAGGGGGGTAATCTTCTGTCAGGGAGGTAATTCTCTCCTTTACAACACTGTAAACAGCACTTGTCTGCTCGCTGGGTCTTGGCAGGTATGAACAGGCTGAGTTAAGACTGTGGGTTGAGAACGCTACGGGTACGACCACCGTCTGACCCAGGATGTCCCTTGTCAGTAAAGCTCCGACTTCCAATGCAGCACATCAGGAGGCGCGTCCCGCGAGAGACAGAGCCTCGGAGGCAGGCCGCGCCTTCAGTGTTGTGTAAATACCAGGCCGACGGAGCGATGTTTGAGAAGGGCTCACAAAGCTGGAGGTGCAGCTGCTGCACTCCTACTTTTAAGATGTCTGTGCTCGTTCATACCTCGCAGAGGTAATCAGAGCCCAGACTGTAAACAGAAAACCCAGACGCACACACAAATACACACACACACATAGCTGCCTTTGGCTCCCACCGGCGATAGATTGGACTATCTATGACTGGGGGGCATTGTAATCGGGGCGGAGTAGCGGGGGGACAACCCCATTGGCTCAGTGGGGGGCTTGTACTGGCTGCCGGGGTACTGAGAATCTCAGACTCGGGACCTCAAACGGTGAGAGCCCCCTTAATTCTTCCACAACTCCCCTCCCCTCCGCAAACCATGAGTGAACTTCTAGCCGACCGTCGGCCAGTTGACGATCAAGGGGCCTCCAGCGTAGACCATTAGCGTGGGCAGCCCTCACCCTTTTAAGTTAAGAACAGAAGGAGGCCATTCAGCCCCTCGAGCCTGTTCCGCCATTCAATTAGATCATGGGCTGATTTGTATCTTAACTCCATCTCTCCGCCTTGGTTCCCTAACCCTTAATACCCTCACCCAACAAAAATCGATCAATCTCAGTTTTGAAATTTTCCAATTGACCCTCAAGCCTCAAAAGCTTTTTGGGGGAGAGAGTTCCAGATTTCCACTCCCCTTTGTGTGAAGAAGTGCTTCCTGACATCACCCCCTGAACGGCCTGGCTCTAATTTTAAGGTTACGCCCCCTTGTTCTGGACTCCCCCCACCAGAGGAAATAGTTTCTCTCTATCTACCCTCTCAAATCCTTTCATCATCTTAAACACCTCAATCAGATCACCCCTTAATCTTCCACACTCGAGGGAATACAGGCCTAGTCTGTGCAACCTGTCCTCATAATTTAACCCTTTAAGCCCTGGTATTATTCTGGTGAATCTGCGCTGGACCCCCTCCAAGGCCAATATATCCTTCCCGAGTTGCGGTGCCCAGGACTGAACGCTGTATTCGAGATGGGGTCTGACAGTTCCTGGTTTCGCACCATTAAGACAATATTCCGATTTGTCTTTCTCAGATCTGAAGTGGATGGCCTCAAGGTGACTGAGCATTTGGACAAGTATAAGCTGATTGTTTGTGAAGGGTAGGTCATGTCTGACTAACGTCGTTGAATTTTTTTTGAGGAGGTCACTAGCATGGTGGGTAAGGGAGTGTCTGTGAATGTTGGCTCTTTGGACTTCCAGAAGATATTCGGTAAGGTTCCGCACACAAGAAAGAACCTGCATTTCTATAGCGCCTTTCACAACCTCAGGACGTCCCAAAGCGCTTTACAGCCAATGAAGTACTTTCGAAGTGTAATGAAGAGAACAACAGTAGCCAATTTTTGCACAGCAAGATCCCGCAAACAGCAATGAGAGAAATTACCTAACAATCTGCTTTTGTTGGGTGTTGGTTGAGGGATAAATGTTGGCCCAGGACACCGGGGGAGAACTCCCCCTGCTCTTCTTCCAATAGCGGCCGTGGGATCTTTTACGTCTGCCTGAGGGGGGCAGAGAGGGCCTCGGTTGAACGTCTCATCCGAAAGAAGGCGCCTCCGACAGTGCGGCGCTCTCTCAGTACTGGCACTGGGAGTGTCGGCCTAGATTTTGTGCTCAGGTCTCTGGAGTGGGGCTCGAACCCACGACCTCCTGACTCAGGGTCGAGAGTGAGACCCACTGAACCATGGCTGGGCTCTACCTCTGCAGGCCTGAGAGTGGGATGCCCCTTGGGCCATTTTGAGGTTATTGACCCAGTGCTCCTGTACAGAAAGAGGACCAGAAATATAGGCCCTGTGGCAGTTTGGTGAACGAGCAGATCACTGTCTGTCCTCGTGAGTGTTGGGGTCCCAATGACTGAATGGGCGGTCAACTGAGAGGACACCCAGCCTGGTGTCCTGAGATTCAGGAGGAAACGGGGCAGGGTAGGGCCTCAAATTGGTGTGGCCCCTCCTCAGTATCTCCCTTGTTCTTCTCCTTCGTGTCCTCTGCTCAGTCTGAACCTGGCGGTGCATAGTCTCAGTGTTTTAGTCGATCCTGAGCCAAGGTTCAGAGTTCACATCTAGCTTCCGCCTATCTCCACTTCAACACAATCGCCCACCTCTGGCCCCACCTCGCACCCAATGCCGCTGAAACCCTCACCCCTGCCTTTGCTCAACTAACCCATAGTTCGACTGGCCAGCCTCCCAAGATCAACCTCGGCTAAACTTGTCTAAAACTCGGTTACCCGATCCTAACCCATACTCAACAAATGCCCTTGTTCCCCTTGTCTTCACCAACCTCCATTGCCCCCACTACCCACCAATGGATCAAATTGCCCTCACCTACATGTCCCTCCACTGCCTCAGTCATCCCTAGCCCTGCTTTTCTAGCCCTGGCCTCTTTGGATTCCCCTCCCTCCACCCCCCAATCTCTGCTCTCCACCGTCAGCCATTTGGCCCCACACTCTGGAATGTTCTGTCTAGACACCACTTGTCTCTTTTTCTTTTTTCTTTCTTTCTTCGACGTCAACCTCAAAGCCCACTTCTCTGAAAGGGCCTTCATCCACCTCCACTAACCTCATTCCCCATCATTGCTTGGCTCCAGCTTTGCTTCTCGGAAAGACTCCGAGGACATTTTGTTGTGGATATTGCTATTACTGTAGTCTTTGGTATTAAAATGTTGCTGGTATCAACACTACCCTTGATTCAATTGTTGGTGTCACTGCTGCTGTTATTGTATTACTACTTTTGCTATTAATGCTGTTATTAATATTACTCCTGCTGCTAACATTGCTGTTGTAAACTATTGCTTTTATTGGTATTACTACTGCTATCAGTGCTATTATTGGGATTAATGCTGTTATCGGGATTAATGCTGTTGTGAATATCACTGCTTTTAGTATTAATTAATGTTACTGCTGCTGGTATTACTGCTGCTATTGCTACTACTGCTCCCGATATTGCTGCTCTTATTGGATTATTGCTGCTGGCATTGCAGTTCTTGATATTATTGCAGTTACTATTACTGCTGCTGGTATAGCTGCTATTATTGGTATTACTGCTCCTTGTATTACTGCTGTTATTGCCATTATTGGTATTGCTACTGATGCTACTGCTGCTGTTATTGCTTTTACTGCTGTTATTGCTGTTACTGCTGTTATTGGGATTACTGCTGTTATTGCTGCTATTGCTATTACTACTGTTGCTGTTATTGGTAGTATGCTGTTGCTATTACATTTATTGTTACTACTGTTATATGTATTGCTATGACTGTTATTAGTATTTCTCCTGTTATTGCTGTTACTGCTGTTAATGCTCTTGCTGCTGTTCTTGCTGTTACTGCTATTGCTATGACTGACTGCTGTTATTGCTGTGACTGTTGCTGTGACAACTGCTGTTGGAATTACTGCTGTTAGAATTACTGCTTGTTGTTGGAATTAGTACTCTTATTGCTATGACTGCTCTTATTGGTATTACTGCTATTGCTATGATTGTGTTATTGGGATTACAGCTGTTGCTATTGATGTTATTACAGTTATTGGTATTATTGTTGCTATGACTGCTGTTATGGCTTTACTGCTATTATTGGTGTTATTACAGTTATCAGTATACCTGTTATTACTGCTGTTATTGCTATGAATGCTGTTATTGGTTTTATTGCTATTATTGGTGTTATTACAGTTATTGGTATTGCTCTTTCTGCTGTTAATGCTCTTTCTGCTGTTGTTCCTCTTTCTGCTGTTGTTTCTCTTTCTGCTGTTAATGCTCTTTCTGCTGTTGTTGCTCTTTCTGCTGTTAATGCTCTCCTGCTGTTAATGCTCTTTCTGCTGTTGTTTCTCTTTCTGCTGTTGTTGCTCTTTCTGCTGTTAATGCTCTTCCTGCTGTTAATGCTCTTTCTGCTGTTGTTCCTCTTTCTGCTGTTGTTGCTCTTTCTGCTGTTAATGCTCTTTCTGCTGTTAATGCTCTTTCTCTGTTATTGCTCTTTCTGCCGTTAATGCTCTTTCTGCTGTTGTTTCTCTTTCTGCTGTTATTGCTCTTTCTGCTGTTATTACTCTTTCTGCTGTTAATGCTCTTTATGTTAATGCTCTTTCTGCTGTTAATGCTCTTTATGTTAATGCTCTTTCTGCTGTTAATGCTCTTTATGTTATTGCTCTTTCTGCTGTTGTTGCTCTTTATGTTATTGCTCTTTCTGCTGTTGTTGCTCTTTATGTTAATGCTCTTTCTGCTGTTAATGCTCTTTCTGCTGTTATTGCTCTTTCTGCTGTTGTTTCTCTTTCTGCTGTTAATGCTCTTTCTGCTGTTGTTTCTCTTTCTGCTGTTATTGCTCTTTCTGCTGTTATTGCTCTTTATGCTGTTATCGCTCTTTCTGCTGTTATTGCTCTTTCTGCTGTTATTGCTCTTTATGCTGTTATCGCTCTTTCTGCTGTTATTGCTCTTTATGCTGTTATCGCTCTTTCTGCTGTTATTGCTCTTTCTGCTGTTATTGCTCTTTATGCTGTTATCACTCTTTCTGCTGTTAATGCTCTTTCTGCTGTTGTTTCTCTTTCTGCTGTTGTTTCTCTTTCTGCTGTTAATGCTCTTTATGTTAATGCTCTTTTTGCTGTTAATGCTCTTTCTGCTGTTAATGCTCTTTATGTTATTGCTCTTTCTGCTGTTAATGCTCTTTCTGCTGTTGTTTCTCTTTCCGCTGTTATTGCCCTTTCTGCTGTTATTACTCTTTCTGCTGTTACTGCTGTTGTTACTGCTGCTAATCATAATTTTACTCCTATTAGCATTCCTACAATACAAGTAACTGCACTTCAAAAAAACTTAATTAGCTGTAAAGTGTTTTGGGACATCCCACGATTGTGGAAGAGGTTATATAAATGTAAATTCTTTCACCTTTATTGCTCCTGGTATTACTGTTGTTATTGGTATTACTGTTGTTATTGGTATGGCTGCTATTATTGCTATTACTGCTGTTGTTATTACTGCTATTATTGTTAATACTGCTGCTGCTATTATTGCTATTATTGCTATTACAGCTGTTGCTATTACTGCTATTATTGGTATGACTGCTGTTATTGATATTACTGCTGTTGCTATTACTGCTATTATTGTTAATACTGCTGTTGCTATTACTGCTATTATTGGTAGGACTGCTATCATTGCTATTACTGTAGTTGCTATTACTGCTATTATTGGTATGACTGCTATTATTGCTATTACTGCTGTTGCTATTATTGTTAATACTGCTGTTGCTATTACTGCTATTATTGGTATGACTGCTATTATTGTTAATACTGCTGTTGCTATTACTTCTATTATTGGTATGACTGCTATTATTAATAATACTGCTGTTGCTATTACTGCTATTATTGGTATGACTGTTGTTATTAACATTACTGCTGTTGCTATTACTGCTATTATTGTTAATACTGCTGTTGCTATTACTACTATTATTGGTATGACTGCTGTTATTGCTATTACTGCTATTATTGGTGTGACTGCGATTATTGCTATTACTGCTGTTGCTATTACTGCTATTATTGGTATGACTGCTATTATTAATATTACTGCTGTTGCTATTACTGCTATTATTGTTAATACTGCTGTTGCTATTACTGCTATTATTGGTGTGACTGCTATTATTGCTATTACTGCTGTTGCTATTACTACTATTATTGGTATGACTGCTATTATTGTTAATACTGCTGTTGCTATTACTACGATTATTGGTATGACTGCTATTATTGCTATTACTGCTGTTGCTATTACTGCTATTATTGGTGTGACTGCTATTATTGTTAATACTGCTGTTGCTATTACTACGATTATTGGTATGACTGCTATTATTGTTATTACTGCTGTTGCTATTACTGCTAGTATTGTTAATACTGCTGTTGCTATTACTGCTATTATTGGTAGGACTGCTATTATTGTTATTACTGCTGTTGCTATTACTGCTAGTATTGTTAATACTGCTGTTGCTATTACTACTATTATCGGTATGACTGCTGTTATTGCTATTACTGCTGTTGCTATTACTGCTATTATTGGTATGACTGCTATTATTAATATTACTGCTGTTGCTATTACTGCTATTATTGTTAATACTGCTGTTGCTATTACTGTTATTATTGGTGTGACTGCTATTATTGCTATTACTGCTGTTGCTATTACTACTATTATTGGTATGACTGCTATTATTGTTAATACTGCTGTTGCTATTACTACTATTATTGGTATGACTGCTATTATTGCTATTACTGCTGTTGCTATTACTGCTATTATTGGTGTGACTGCTATTATTGTTAATACTGCTGTTGCTGTTACTACGATTATTGGTATGACTGCTATTATTGTTATTACTGCTGTTGCTATTACTGCTGGTATTGTTAATACTGCTGTTGCTATTACTGCTATTATTGGTAGGACTGCTAATATTGCTATTGCTGCTGTTGCTATTATTGCTATTATTGGTATGACTGCTATTATTGCTATTACTGCTGTTGATATTACTGCTAATATTGTTAATACTGCTGTTGCTATTACTACTATTATTGGTATGACTGCTATTATTGCTATTACTGCTGTTGCTATTACTGCTAGTATTGTTAATACTGCTGTTGCTATTACTGCTATTATTGGTATGACTGCTATTATTGCTATTACTGCTATTGCTGCTATCACTGCTTTATTGCTATCACTGCTGTTGCTATTACTGCTATTATTGGTATGACCACTGTTGCTATTATTGGTGTTACCACTGTTATTGCTATGACTGTTTTTATTGCTGTGACTGCTGTTGCTATTACTGCTGCTATTCGTATTATTACTCCTATTAGCATTCCTATATCACAACAAAATTACTTCATTGGCTGTAAAGCATTTTGGGACGTCCTGAGATCATGAAAGGGGCTATATAAATGCAAGTTTGTCGGTATGACTGCTGTTGCTATTATCGCTGTTAATGATATTACTGCTGTTATTGGCATTACTACTGTTATTGCTATTAATGCTCTGTTAATGTTACTTTTGTTGGTATTATTATGGCTTATTGCTACTTCTGGTATTGCTGCTGCTATTTGTGCAACTATTGGTATAACTGCTCTTGGCATTGCTGCTGCTGTGATTAGTACTACTGCTGCTGGTACGAATGTTGTATTACTGGCTGCCATTGCCATTACTGGCGGTGTTGAGTAATGAAGTGTACATCCACTCCCCTTATTGTAAGGCGTTCGGACCAAGGGACCAGCCAGCTCGGAGCCCAATAAATCATCTCGGGTGTCTCTGATTAAATAAACAAGCAAAGGGGGTTCAGAAACCCAATGTTTCGGATCGGGGACAGACCTGCAGGGAGGAGACACGCCCAGTTCTGTGATAATTGTGTCGTCGTGTTTGTGAGTCGAACAATAAAAGCGTGCAGGGCCTGAACTGCCTTTAATTGAGCGAGTTGAATTGGTTTTTGAGATCACGCCAAGGGTGATCGAGGCACTGGCCATTCCTGACACACGGGGCACTTGATCTCAGCTGGTATCACTGGCGACGTCAGTATTCCTAGTATTGCTGGCGCTGGTTTTAATAGCGTTGCGGCTGTTCCTACCAGTCGACGGCTTGAAGCAGTGGTTTGGTGCCCGCCTCACACGCTGGCCTCGCTGGAATGTTGCACAGCTGGAACGGAACGCAAGGCCGCAGCAGTGAAACAACAGCTGGAACGAAAGGCACAGCGGAGCAGTAAATCACAGAGTCCCACGGCTGCCAAATGAGCTGTAGCGTAAACACAGGACTGGCCACGAAACCCACATTGTGCTTGGCTGCAGGCGCAGCTCAGGAATAGCAGTCAGAAAATGAACAGCAGTTGTCATGCAATACGGATAAAGCTTGTGACTCCAGGATGAATCACAGAGGAGGGGAAAGACGGTCAAACACATTTATTATCACCAAAATAATGGTTCTCACCCTGTAATTATAAACCACCACTTTTTAACTTGCACAGACTAAGAGAATCATTCCAAAAGTCTGAATGGAGCCAAATGCTATCAAGTTGTGTTTTTTTTTGCATTCGTTCTCAGGATGTGGTCTTCGTTGGCAAGGCCGGCATTTATCGCCCATCCCTAATTGCCCTCGAGAAGGTGGTGGTGAGCCGCCTTCTTGAACCGCTGCAGTCCGTGCGGTGAAGGTTCTCCCACGGGTGCTGTTGGGGAGGGAGTTCCAGGATTTTGACCCAGCGACCGTGAAGGAACGGCCGATATATTTCCGAGTCGGGATGGTGTGTGTGACTCGGAGGGGAACCTGGAGGTGGTGGTGTTCCCACGCACCTTGTCCTTCTAGGGGGTGGAGGCCGCGGGTTTGGGAGGTGAACGAGGCTGGATTCGGGGCCGTTACTTGCTCCTCCCAGTTGGAAATTACTTCCCTCACAAAGTTCGCTTGTGAGGCCCTTTCAGGGCCCTCTTGCGGCAAGCGGCCCCTTTATTGTGGAAAGGTTTGGGGCACTAACACGTTCTCTCAGGCCTAGATGGTGGGCCAAGGCACAGCAGCAGTAGAGTTGAGTAGAGGAGATAGACGAGGTACATTAGGGGGTGAGGCCGAGCTTATGCTTGGAGCTGTGGCGAATTATTTTCCAGTTGCGAGAGGTCCTACCTCCTCACTCCACCTGTCAGGGAGGAGTAGTGAGAAGAGACCTCTCTAAGCCACCAGGCCTGGGAGGTTCACACAGGAGAACCCGCCAGGATAGAAAATGGGAGCATCCAATGTCGAGGAGAGGGCGGAGGAGAGGAAACACCAGGGAGAGCGAGGGCGGGAGGAGAAGGCACAAGAGGGTCTGGGATCTGCCCAGAGTGGGAGCGGGGGCGTTGGGGGAGAGCGGGAGTGGAGCGTTAGGGGAGCGTTAGGGAGAGGGTGAGAGTGGGGGCTTGGGGGAGAGGGAAAGAGGGGGGAGTGGGGTGATGGGAGAGAGGGAGGGAGGGAGAGGGGGGAGCGGGGCTTTGGGGGAGAGAGGGAGGAGCGGCACGTTTAGAGAAGGAGAGAGGAGAGCGGAGTGTTGAGGGAGGGAGGGAGGAGCAGGGCACTGAGGGAAGGGGAGCAGGGGGAATGGGGAGTTGGGGGAGAGGGAGGGAGAGGGGGGGCTTTGAGGGAGAGGGCGGGATAGAGGGGAGTGGGGGAGAGGGAGGAATAAAGGGAAACGGAGAATTGAGGGAGAGAGGGGAGCGGGGCATTGGGTGAGAGGGAGGGAGAGGGGGAGCGGGCATTGGGGGAGGGAGAGGGGGAGCATGGCGTTGGGGGAGGGAGAGGGGAGGGAGGAGCAGGGCACTGGAGGAGAGGGGGAGCAGGGCATTGGGGGAGGGAGAGGGGGAGCAGGGCATTGGGGAGGGGGTGGGATAGAGGGGAGTGGAGCATTGGGGGAGAGAGGGGAGCGGGGCATTGGGGGAGGGAGAGGGGGAGCAGGGCATTGGGGGAGGGGGAGGGACAGCGGGGAGCAGAGCATTGAGGGAGAGAGGGGAGCGGGGCATTGGGGGAGAGGGAGAGGGGAATCGGGGTGTTGAGGGAGAGGGAAGGAGGGAGGAGCAGGGCACTGGAGGAGAGGGGGAGCAGGACATTGGGGGAGGGAGAGGGGGAGCAGGGCATTGGGGGAGGGAGAGGGGGAGGGGGGCATTGGGGGAGGGAGAGGGGGAGCGGGGCATTGGGGGAGGGAGAGGGGGAGCGGGGCATTGGGGGAGGGAGAGGGGGAGCAGGGCGTTGGGGGAGAGGGAGAGCAGCGTATTGATGAGAGTGGTGTCAGAAAGCCAGCTCTCCGGGAACGAAAAGCTGACAAGTGTGCGAAAATATAAATCTGCACAGAGGTCAAATGGGGGTTAGTTGAACGCATTTTGGAATGAATCAAAACAATTGCATCTGAGAAATCACCATTGGAGAGATAACTGGAATTTAAATGCTGGAACTATACAATATTCACAGGCTCACTCAATACTGGAACTATCACGGGAGATAATTCACCAGCAAACTTTGTTCCCAGCTAAACTTAGAGCAGCAGCTGAGAAAATGAGCAGGAGCTGAACTTTTTTTATATTCCGATATAAATGTGCTACATATAGCTCAAGGTTTGAAAAATAGTTGTGCCTTTTACCTGGCCGTTGATTTTGTATTCATGCCTTTGATTTAATCTGACACAAAGGACTCGCATTTATAATGCAGCTTGACACATCTTTAGCAAGCACCTCTTAATGCAATAAAACGACCCCACGACGCTTCACAGGATGAGACAAAAATTAGACACCGAGCCACAGAAGGACAAGTGACCAAAAAGCTCGGTCAAAGAGGTAGGTTTTAAGGAGCGTCTTAAAGGAGGAGAGAGAGAGGCGGAGAGGTTTAGGGAGGGAATTCCAGAGCTTAGGGCCTAGGCGGCTGAAGGCACGGCCGCCAATGGGGGAAAAGAATCGGGGATGCGCAAGAGGCCAGAATTGGAGGAGCGCAGAGATCTCGCGCATCGCGTTCAGTGAATTACTTTGAGGTGACGTTATTTGACGTTATTTATTTTGCTAGCTCAATTGCTAATTTTAAATCTGAGATAGGTAGCTTTTTGCCAACCAAAGGTATTAAGGGATACGGGCCAAAGGCAGGTGTTAGATCACAGATCAGCCATGATCTTATCAAATGGCGGAGCAGGCTCGAGGTGGCTGAATGGCCTACTCCTGTTCCTATTTGGGCAAAATCGGGGCAGATGTCCCACGCACAGCAAGATCCCGCAAACACCTGTGAGGCGGACGGTTTTGGTTGAGGGAGGCCTTCTCTTCATGCCATGAGATCTTCAAATAGTGTCATGGCGGGGATCCGTTAAAAACCCAACTGGTTCACCAACGCCCTTCAGGGGAAGGGAACCTGCCGCCACTACCCGGTCTGGGCCTACTCGTGACTCCAGTGCCTCACTCGGTGGCTGGCTGTTTAAAGCCTGCTGAATTGGCCTAGCAAGGCTCTCGGCTGCGCAAGCCAAGGAGGCCAACAACCAACTTCACGGGGCATCGAGGGACGGGCATTCAAGGCCGGTCTTGCCCGCAATCCCAAGAACAAATAGAAAAAACTTCACAGCTTAGCATCAGGCTCCCAAGTGCGTCACCTCCGAGAGTGCGGCGCTCCCTCAGTACCGTGCTTGTAGTGTCGGCCTAGAAAGTGGGCTCAAGTCTCTGGAGTGGGGCTCGAACCTCCTGAGTGTTAGCGGCTAGACTGAGCATATCTTCCGCGGGTACGAATGCCAAAGTCAGCGGGCAGGGGTGGTGCAAATAAAGGCCCTTGAATTCCCCGGGGATTCCCCTCGATGCCCCCCCCACCCCACCAGAGAGACGACCAATGTTCCAACAAGGTTGTAGCCGGGGCAAATCGGGAGGATCCCCCGCGGAAAACCGGGAGAATCCCCTGTTTCCACCACCACCACCACCGCCCGCCCCCCCCTCCGCCTCAACCCAGTTTTGGGCTCGAGGATTTTCATCAACGAGGCGTTGGAGAGACGGGGTAGGTTAGCGAGGAGTGGGCGATGGGTGAGCGGGACCTTAGTGCGGGACAGGACACGAGCAGCAGTGATTTAGATCGCGCGTAGCCCAGGCCAGCACTCCCAGTGCAGTACCGAGGGAATGCTGCACTGTCGAAGGTGCCGTCTTTCAGGATGAGACGTTAAACGTTCCTGGGATGAAATGGTTTTACTATGAGGAGAGATTGAGTAGAATGGGCCTGTACTCTCTGGAGTTTAGAAGAATGAGAGATGATCTCATTGAAAGATTTTGAGGGGGCTTGACAGGGTAGATGCTGAGAGGTTGTTTCCCCCTGGTTGGATAGTCTAGAACTAGGGGGCGTAGTCTCAGGATAAGGGGTCGGACATTCAAGACTGAGATGAGGAGGAATTTCTTCACTCAGAGGGTTGTGAATCTTTGGAATACTCTTTGGATACTCAGTCGTTGAGTATAGTCAAGGCTGAGATCGATAAGATTTTTGGACTCTAAGGGAATCAAGGGATATGGGGATCGGGCAGGAAAGTGGAGTTGAGCTCGAAGATCAGCCATGATCTTATTGAATGAATAATTAAACCGAGGCCCCGTCTGCCCCTCTCAGTTGGACGTAAAAGATCCCACGGCCACTATTTCGAAGAAGAGCAGGGGGGAGTTCTCCCCGGTGTCCTGGGGCCAATATTAATCCCTCAACCAACATCACTAAAAACAGATTAGCTGGTCATCATCTCATTGCTGTTTGCGGGATCTTGCTGTGCGCAAATTGGCTGCTGCGTTTCCTACATTACAACGGTGACTACACTTCAAAACAAAAGCACTTCATTGGCTGTAAAGCGCTTTGGGACGTCCTGAGGTCGTGAAAGGCGCTATATAAATGCAAGTCATTTTATGGGGCGGTGGGATTGATGGAAGGTGGGAGAAGAGGATTTTGGTGGGGGGGGGTAGTGGGGTTGACTGCGATGCCCTCCACGGTCCCTGTTGGGGGAGCGGGGGTTGATTTGGGTGAGGTTAGCCCAGAAATAGTCGGGAGAAGAGGGAGGGGAGGGGAATGGGTCGGTGGGAGGGTGGGAATAGAAGCAGGAAATGATTCTTAGCCAAAAGACAATCTCCTCTGTCGCTGTCTTGTTCCATTGTGTGGTCGAGCGTTACCTCTCCTCAGACTCCCAGCTCCTATGCGTCAGGGGCTACTGCAATTAATTGGCATAATTACTGGAAAAACAAAGCTACTTTATGGGACAGCGGTAAGAATAACAAGGCAGAAGAACAAAAAAAAATTGCGACCGGAGAGAAAGGACCACAGCAGGCGAATTCGAAGGCCAGTCTCTCCCATCCCTGCCCCTGTGTTTTACCCAACCAGGCGGCAATGGAGGCTCGTCAACAGCTGGCTCACAGCTGTGGGACCTCCACAGATCGTGCCCCCCACCTCCTCCCCACCGTCCCCCTCGTCCCCCGGCCCCTAGAGGCTGGATCTGACTTAAGATTAAAGGGTTCACGATCCTGGAAAATTACAGTTAATCAATCAAGCCTACTTGGCCGTTTAATAAGGAATGCATAGGTCAGGCTTCGAGCGATGAGTGGCTGGGGGCTCGGCATTGTGGGGGGGCTGAATATTTGTGGGTTAACTTTATAAAATCAAGTATCCAAAAGCATTGAAACCACTCCCCCCACCCCATAATCCCCTCTCCCTTCCCAGTGCCGAAGGCTCCTTTTTCAAAATTTGCTCTTGGGATATGGGCTTGACTGGCAAGGCCGCCATTTATTGCCCATCTTTCGATGCCCCTTGAGAAGGTGGTGCTGGGCCTCCTCCTTGGACCGCTGCGGTCCTTGCCGCCATGGTCTTGAGGAGGGAATTCTGAGCCAGCAACGGTGAAGGGGCCGGCCTTGTGTAAGAAAGAACTTGCGCTCATGCATAGAATCGTTACAGCACGGAAGGAGGCCATTCGGCCCATCGAGTCCACGCCGGCTCTACGCAAGAGCAATCCGGCTGGTCCCACTCTCCCGCCCTTTCCCCGTAGCCCGACAAGGCCTTCCATCTCTCAGGACGTCCCAAAGCACTTCAGCAGCCAATGAAGTACATTTGAAGTGTAGCCACTGTTTCAACGTGGCAAACGCAAAAGCCAATTTGCGCACAGCAAGCTCCCACAAACAGCAATATGATAATGACCAGATAATCTGTTTTAATGACATTCGTTGAGGGGTAAATATTTGCCCAGGACACCTCCCCCTGCTGCTCTTTGAAATAGTGGCCGTGGGATATTTTACGTCCACCTGAGAGAGCAGACAGGGCCTTGGTTTAACATCTCATCCAAAAGACGGCACCTCTGACAATGTAGCACTCCCTCAGTACTAGCACTGGGAGTGTGGGCCTGGATTATGGGGTGCAAGATCAGGACTTGAACCCATGACCTTCTGACTCAGAGGTGAGAGTGCTACCCACTGAGCCATGGCTGGTGGGCAGGATGGTGTGTGACTTGGAGTTCCCTTGATGTTCCTGCACTTGCTTTTCCTGGTGGTGGAGATCACAGGGGAACGATCTTGTAGATCGGACGCACTGCAGCGGTCGGGGCGGAGGGGACCCGATATCGAGCCTGGTGACAGGACCTCTCCGTCCTGGATGACGTCGAGCTACCTGTACATCGAAGTTTGCAGGTGACACTTAAGTTCGGGGACGTAGGCAGGCTAAAGTGGGCGGGCAAAAAAACTGGAGCAGCTGGAGGTCAAGGTGGGGAAAAGGTGAGGTCAATCAGAGAAAGGCAAACGGGAATATTTTTTTTCTCTGTGGGGAGAGACGAGGAGCAAAGGTAATTGAGGGGTCCATGTACACAAATTGCAAGTGGACGGGTACATCGAGTCACATCGAAACTACAGCACAGAAACAGGCCATTCGGCCCAACTGGTCAATGGCCATTTATGCTCCACACAAGCCTCCTCCCTCCGTACTGTATCTATCTAATCGAATCCTTTAATCATTTCAAAGACCTCGATCAGATCACCCCTCGATCTTCGAAACTCAGGAAAATACAAACCAAGTCTATACAACCTGTTCTCTTAGCCCCTGGTATCATTCTGGTGAATCTACGCTGCACCCCCTCCAAGGCCAATATATCCTTCCTGAGGTCCGGTGCCCAGAACTGGGCACAGTGCTCCAGATGGGGGTCTGACCAAGGCTCTGTGCAACAGCTTCCTCCTATTTGCATTCCAGCCCCCTTGAGTTGAACATCGCACTGGCCTTCTTGATTACTTGTTAGACAATAAGAGATAGGAGCAGGAGGAGGCCATTCGGCCCCTCGGGTCTGCTCCGCCATTCAATGAGATCATGGCTGATCTGATTTTGACCTTCTTGTACCTTATTATAAAAAGGATATAGGGGCATTGGAGAAGGTGCAAAAAAAGATTCACAAGGATGATACCAGAACTGAGAGGATATCCTTATCAGGAAAGGACGAACAGGCTGGGGCTCTTTTCTCTGGAAAAGAGAAGGCCGAGGGGTGACCTGATCGAGGTCCTTAAGATAATGAAGGGGTTTGATAGGGTAAACATAGAGAAGATGTTTCCATTTGTGGGGGAGACCAAAACTAGAGGCCATAAATATCAGATAGTCACTAATAAATCCAATGGGGAATTCAGGAGAAACTTCTTTACCCAGAGAGTGGTGAGAATGTGGAACTCGCTCCCACAAGGAGTAGTTGAGGCAAATAGTGTAGATACATTTAAGGGGAAGCTGGATAAACACATGAGGGAGAAGGGAATAGAAGGATAGTGGAAATCTGGAACTCTCTTCCCCCCCAAAAGGCTGCAGATGCTGGGGGTCAATTGGAGCGTTCAAGCCTGAGGTCGATAGACTTTTGTTGGGTGAGGGGATCGAGGGATATGGAGCAAAGGCGGGTAAATGGAGTTAAGGGTCAGGTGAGCCGTGATCTAATTGAATGGCGGAGCAGGCCCGAGGAGCTGAATCACCTCCTCCTGTTCCTACGTTTCTGTGTCCTTGAGTGTTAGGAACATAGGAAGATAGGAACAGGAGGAGGCCATTCAGCCCCTCGAGCCCGTTCCGCCATTCAATGAGATCATGGCCGATCTGTGACCTAACTCCATATACCTGCCTTAGCCCCATATCTCTTAATACCATTGGTTAACAAAAATCTATCCATCGTGGATTTAAAGTTAACAATTGAGGGTCGTGGAGTGGGAGGAGGGGAGGGTGGAGGGTCCAGGAGTGGGAGGATGGGAGGGTGGAGGGTCCAGGAGTGGGAGGAGGGGAGGGACGAGGGTCCCGGAGTGGGAGGAGGGGAGGGTCGAAGGTCCAGGAGTGGGAGGAGGGGAGGGTGGAGGGTCCCGGAGTGGGAGGAGGGGAGGGTGGAGGGTCCAGGAGTGGGAGGATGGGAGGGTGGAGGGTCCAGGAGTGGGAGGATGGGAGGGTGGAGGATCCCGGAGTGGGAGGAGGGGAGGGTGGAGGGTCCAGGAGTGGGAGGAGGGGAGGGTGGAGGGTACAGGAGCAGGAGGAGGGGAGGGTGGAGGGTCCAGGAGTGGGAGGATGGGAGGGTGGAGGGTACAGGAGCAGGAGGAGGGGAGGGTGGAGGGTCCAGGAGTGGGAGGAGGGGAGGGTGGAGGGTCCAGGAGTGGGAGGAGGGGAGGGTGGAGGGTCCAGGAGTGGGAGGAGGGGAGGGACGAGGGTCCAGGAGTGGGAGGAGGGGAGGGACGAGGGTCCCGGAGTGGGAGGAGGGGAGGGACGAGGGTCCCGGAGTGGGAGGAGGGGAGGGACGAGGGTCCCGGAGTGGGAGGAGGGGAGGGACGAGGGTCCCGGAGTGGGAGGAGGGGAGGGTGGAGGGTCCAGGAGTGGGAGGAGGGGAGGGACGAGGGTCCAGGAGTGGGAGCAGGGGAGGGACAAGGGTCCCGGAGTGGGAGGAGGGGAGGGACGAGGGTCCCGGAGTGGGAGGAGGGGAGGGTGGAGGGTCCAGGAGTGGGAGGAGGGGAGGGTGGAGGGTCCAGGAGTGGGAGGAGGGGAGGGACGAGGGTCCAGGAGTGGGAGGAGGGGAGGGACGAGGGTCCAGGAGTGGGAGGAGGGGAGGGTCGAAGGTCCAGGAGTGGGAGGAGGGGAGGGACGAGGGTCCAGGAGTGGGAGGTGGGGAGGGTGGAGGGTCCTGGAGTGGGAGGAGGGGAGGGTGGAGGGTCCAGGAGTGGGAGGAGGGGAGGGACGAGGGTCCAGGAGTGGGAGGAGGGGAGGGACGAGGGTCCAGGAGTGGGAGGAGGGGAGGGACGAGGGTCCACGAGTGGGAGGAGGGGAGGGTCGAAGGTCCAGGAGTGGGAGGTGGGAAGGGTGGAGGGTCCTGGAGTGGGAGGAGGGGAGGGACGAGGGTCCCGGAGTGGGAGGAGGGGAGGGACGAGGGTCCCGGAGTGGGAGGAGGGGAGGGTGGAGGGTCCAGGAGTGGGAGGAGGGGAGGGTGGAGGGTCCAGGAGTGGGAGGAGGGTCCAGGAGTGGGAGGAGGGTAGTGTTGAGGGTCCTGGAGTCGTAGGAGTGGAGGATGGAGGGTCCAGGAATGGGAGGTAGGGGGAATGCCCAGGAGTGGGAGGGGGGAGGATCGAGGGTTGAGGGTCCTGGAATGGGAGGTGGGGAGGGTGAAGGGTCCAGAAGTGGGAAGAGGGGAGGGACGAGGGTCCAGGAATGGGTGGGGGAAAGGTCCAGTATCTAGGAGCGGGAGGAGGGAAGGGACGAGGGTCCTGGAGTGGGAGGAGGGGAGGGATGAGGGTCCAAGAGTGGGAGGAGGGGAGGTACGAGGGTCCTGGAGTGGGAGGAGAGGAGGGACGAGGGTCCAGGAGTGGGAGGAGGGCAGGGTGGAGGGTCTTGGAGTGGGAGGAGGGGAGGGTCCGGGAATGGGAGGAGGGGAGGGTCCGGGAGTGGGAGGAGGGGAGAGTCCGGGAGTGGGAGGAGGGGAGGGTCCGGGAGTGGGAGGAGGGGAGGGTCCAGGGTCCAGGAGTGGGAGGAGGGGAGGGTGGAGGGTCCAGGAGTGGGAGCAGGGGAGGGTGGAGGGTCCTGGAGTGGGGTGGAGTGAGGCGGGGGGGAGGGAAGGGTCGAGAGTCCAAGGTAATTACAGATGAGAAAGGCCATTTGGCCCATCTTAATTCATCCATCCAGAGAGATTCTAATATCCTCCCAACTGGTTCTTAAATGATTCCGGGGTTACCTCCTCCACTCCTCTATCCCGGAGTCCGTCCCGTGTGTTGATCCCTCTCTGTGTGAATCGGAATTTCCTGAGATCAATCCTAAATTTCGCCAATTTGACGCTGCGTCCCCTCGCCCTGCTCGCTCAGTTTAATTTAAAGTGATAGTCCGGGTTTCCTTGATCCATTCCCTTATCTATCTTGTGTCCCTCCACCAGATCACCTCTCAGACGCCTCCTTCTCAGGTTGAATAGCCCCAAGTCCTTCCCCATGACTCAGTTCCCCTGACCCTGGGGATCAAACTCGTGGCTTCGCTCTGCACCGCCTCCCACAGTCGACTGTCTCCCGCCCCGCCGCCGTAACTCGGGCTCAAGTCCTGTTCACGCGCCAGGACGGGGTTGCCACTGGCGTCACGGCAACGCAGACGGAGCAGGGCTTGGTGGGGGGGCGGGGGAGGAAGCCCAGGAAAATATCCCGGCCTCTCGCTTCTGGGACACATGCAGTCTGACCGGAAAGAATTTTTTTTTTTGAAGAAAGAGTTTCCAAACGCTTGGCCTGGCCGGGGGTTCGGTGAGAAATTCGACTCGGGTGGGGCCCGGTTTAAATTTCCCACCGAAACCCATCTTTCAGGAGGGGACGTCAACCCTGAATCCCTGTCTGCCCTCTCGGGTTGCAGTAACCGGACGAAGAGCAGGGGGAGAGTCCTCTCCCCGGTGTCCTGGGCCGTTATTTATCCCTCAACCAACATCACTTTTAAAAAAAAACATGATATCGTAGTAGGTACAGTGCGGGACGAGGCCATTCGGGCCATCGTGCCTGTGCCGGCTAGCCAATTAGTCCCACTCCCCCCTGCCCTTTCCCCCGTTGCTCTGCAAAAAGGTTTCTCTTCTCCCCGAGTAATTATCCAATTCCCCTTTTGGAAAGTTACTGTTGAATCTGCCCCGCCAGGCAGCGATCTGGTCATTTATGCTGTTCGTGGGATCTTGCTGTGCGCAAATCGGCTGCCGCGTTTCCAACATTGCGAAGGCGACTTACGCGTCAAGGAGGTACCTCGTCGGCTGCGAGGCGCTTTGGGGACGTCCTGAGGTGGCGCAAGGCGCTATATAAATGAAAGTTCCCTCTTTTTTTCTTGATAGTGACCAGAAGCAGGGGAGGAGCCTGGTTTTTGGGGGGAGGGTCGGAATTTGGATTAACTCAAGAAGGAAAAGCTCTCACGACAGTGTCATCTGGAATTTCTTACCCCGAGACGTGGTTCTCATGCGAAAAGAGAAAGGGAAAAACAAACAGGGCAGGGAATTCAATCATCGAAACCTGTTTGCTTTTCCTGCGCGATAATGAGGAAATCCAGGAGAGGGGAAAGCTCCCGTGGACATTCGGAGAGTTCCAGGTGACTGCTCGCCGCATGTTTTAGGAAAACTCGATTCAAAGATAGAATCGTAGAAGGTTACGGCACAGAAGGAGGCCATTCGGCCCATCGTGTCCGTGCCAGGCCGAGAAAGAGCCATCCAGCTTAATCCCACTTTCCAGCTCTTGGTCCGTGGCCCTGTAGGTTACGGCACTTCAAGTGCACATCCAGGGACTTTTTAAATGAGTTGAGGGTTTCTGCCTCTACCTCCCTTTCAGGCAGCGAGTTCCAGACCCTCACCGCCCTCTGGGTGAAAACATTTCTCCTCAGCTCCCCTCTAATCCTTCCACCAACTACTTTAAATCTATGCCCCCTTGTTATTGATCTCTCTGCTAAGGGAAATACGTCCTTCCTATCCACTCTATCTAATCCCGTCATAATTTTGTACACCTCAATTAAATCTCCCCTCAGCCTCCTTTGTTCCAAAGACAACAACCCCTGCCTATCCCATCTTTCCTCATAGCTAAAATTCTCCAGTCCTGGCAACTTCCTCGTAAATCTCCTCTGCACCCTCTCCAGTGCAATCACATCCTTCCTGTAATGTGGTGACCAGAACTGTACACAGTACTCAAGCTGTGGCCTAACCAGTGTTTTATACAGTTCCAACATAACATCCCTGCTCTTATATTCTATGCCTCGGCTAATAAAGGAAAGCATTCCATATTCCTTCTTAACCACCTTATCTACCTGTCCTGCTACCTCCAGGGATCTGTGGACATTCACTCCAAGGTCCTCTCTGTTCCTCTACAACTCTCAGTATCCTCCCATTTAATGTGTACTCACTTGCCTTGTTTGCCCTCCCCAAATGCATTACCTCACACTTCTCCGGATTGAACTCCATTTGCCACTTTTCTGCCCACCTGACCAGTCCATTGATATCTTCCTGCAGTCTACAGCTTTCCTCCTCACCATCAACCACACGGCCTATTTTTGAATCATCTGCAAACTTCTCAATCATGCCCCCCCACATTTAAGTCCAAATCATTGATATATACCACAAAAAGCAAGAGACCTAGTACTGAGCCCTGCGGAACCCCACTGGAAACAGCCTTCCAGTCACAAAAATGCTCGTCGACCATTCCCCTTTGCTTCCTGCCACTGAGCCAATTTTGGATCCAATTTGCCACATTCCCTTGGGTCCCATGGGCTTGTACTTTTTTGACCAGTCCGCCATGTGGGTCCTTGTCAAAAGCCTTGTTAAAATCCATGTACGCTACATCAAACGCGTTACCCTCATCGACCCTCCTTGTTACCTGCTCAAAAAATTCAATCAAGTTAGTCAGACACGACCTTCCCTCAACAAATCCATGCTGACTGTCCTTGATTAAATAAGATCTTTGCGTGTAAAAAAGCAAAAGGTGAAAGAGAGAAAGACTTGCATTTATATAACGCCTTTCACGACCCCAGGACGTTTGTAATGTAGGGAACGCAGCAGCCAACTTGCGCACAGCAAGATCCCACAAATAGCACCGCGATAAATGACCAGATCATCTGTTTTTAGTGGTGTTGTTTGAGGGATAAATATTGGCCCCAGGACACCGGGGGAGAACTCCCCCCTGCTCTTCTTCGAAATAGTGGCCGTGGGATCTTTTACGGCCACCTGAGAGGGGCAGACGGGGGCCTCGGGTTTAACATCTAATCCGAAAGACGGCCCCTCTGACAGTGTAGCACTCCTTCAGCACTGCACCGGGAGCGTCGGCCTGGATTTTGTGCTCAAGTCTCTGGAGTGGGGCTTGACCCCATGACCTTCTGCCTCAGAGGCGACCCACCGAGCCACGCTGATTACAGCCTTCTGTTGGCAAACGGTTTTTTGTCGGAAAAACGATTATTTCTCGATTGTCCAGAAAAGATTTCTGCCTCCTTTTTCCCGTCCCTCCCTGTCTTCAGTTGATCCGTCTGAGCTTAACGGCAACTTGCATTTATATAAAGCGCCTTTAACGTTAAAAAAAACTGTCCCCGAGGCGCTTCACAGGAGCGTTAACCAGACAAAAATTTGACACCGAGCCTCAGAAGGAGATATTGGGACAGGTGAGCATAAAGCTTGGCCGTAGAGGTAGGTTTTAAGGAGCATCTTAAAGGAGGAGAGCGAGGCGGAGAGGTTTAGAGAGAGAATTCCGGAGCCTGAGGCCTAAATTAAGGCAGACTAAAGGGTTTGTTAATTATGGTTTGTCTGAGCTGTGGCTAACACAGGCAGGGAGTGGCCTTGTCAGCCCCTAGCGAGTGGTTCTTTTTTTTTTGTTGAAAACACCCGTAGGTGATGCGGTTGACTAAAAAGAAGAAATTTCCCTTTCCCTCTTCCCTTTGTGACAAGAATTTTACCCACACTTACATCACCACAATGTCAAGAACGAACATGCATTCAGACGCTTGACTCATAAAGCTCTCGGGACGTCCCAAAGCTCTTTGCCACCATTGAAGCACTTCTCACGGGAGTGCCCTGCTTGTCACGTAGGCCGGTGCGGCGGTCGATTTTTGCGCACAGCAAGATCCCACGAAGAGTAATGAGATCATCTGTTCACCTTTAGTGATGCTGGTTGAGGGATGTACGTTGGCCAGGACGCCCGGGGAGAACTCCCCCCTTGCTCTTCGTCGAAATGATGTCTCTTCCCTTTTTGTGATGCTGATAAATTATTTCTACCCTTCAGTAGGGTTGCCAACCCTCCAGGGTTCGCCTGGAGTCTCCGTGAATGAAAGATTAATCTCTCACCCTCGCTAATCTCTCTGCTGCTGCGAGCAGACTGGCACAAAAATCATCGAGGCGTTAAAAAAAATAATATTGTGTGCCTTTTTTCATTTTCTTCGAAAACTAGTTCTGAAAAGTTTTCGAGGTGGGAAGGGTGGGGGAGGTTGTTTGATTGACAGTCAAGAATCACCCAATCGGGCGGCCTGTTTGCTTTCCAGGATGGACGTGTCAGGCGGCCAATGGCGGGAGCGTGGGGAGGTGGGAGGTCATTTGATGAAACCACCAACCAGAGTCGGCGGCCCTATCCTTGAGTGGCTCACTGGGTAGCGCTCTCACCTCTGAGGCAGAAGGTCATGGGTTCAACTTCTCGAGAGCTGAGGCACGTAATCTAGACCGACACTCCCAGTGCAGTACTGAGGGAGTGCTGTACTGTCTTTCACGTGTGTTGTTAGTCAGGTGGATGTGAAAGATCCCATGGCCACTGTTGGAAGAGCAGGGGGGGAGTTCTCCCCAGTGTCCTGGGCCAATATTCATCCCTCAACCAACATCGCCAAGGACAGATTAATGGACTATTCATCTCAATTACTGGGAGCAAATTGGCGGCAAATTCCAACAGTGACGACACTTCAGAAGTTCTCAATTGGCTGTAAAAAGCTTTGGGATGTCCTGAGGTCGTGAAAGGCGCCATATAAATGCAATGTCTTCCTTTCTAGTGAAGCACTTTGGGTTGTCCTGGTGAAGTGCTAAGATGCCTGTACAAAGGCAAGTTCTATCTTCATGAATGCTCGATGACGATGCTTTCTTTGGTCCAATGTCTGATAAAGTGTCCAGATAAGAGGATAAGAATTATCCGGGGAGTGGGGTCAGGTCAGACAACGTGTTCCTGAGATGGGACCACACCTCAGACCTGCTCCTCCAATGTTACCCGAGCGTCAGCTCGTGTTCAAATCGCTCCACGGCCTCATCCCCTCTCCCTATCTCTGGAACCTCCTCCAGCCCCTCCAACCCTCCGAGATCTCTGCGCTCCTCCAATTCCGGCCTCTTGCGCATCCCCCGATTTCCATCGCTCCACCATTGGCGGCCGTGCCTTCAGCCGCCTAGGACTTAAGCTCTGGAATAAACCTCTCCGCTTCTCTCTCTTCCTTTAAGACGCTCCTTAAAACCTCCCTCTTTGGCCAAGCTTTTGGTCACCTGTCCTAATATCGCCTTATGTGGCTCAATCTCATATTTTGTCTGATAATCGCTCCTGTGAAGCGCCTTGGGACGTTTTACTGTGTTAAAGGCGCTATATAAATGCAGTTTGTTGTTATTGGTGTTGTTCTGGGACCCAAAATGCTGGTTTAACATAATGTCAATTATAAACAGTCACGTGCTGAGTTCTCATCTGGGACAGCAGTGGGGGAACATTAGGAACAGGAGGAGGCCATTCAGCCCCTCGAGTCTGTTCCGCCATTCAATCAGATCATGGCTGACCTTTATCTCAACTCCATTTTCCCGCCTTTGCTCCATATCCCTCGATACCCTCACCCAACAAAAATCCATCGATCTCAGTTTTGAAAGCTCCAACGACCCCCAGCCACAAAAGCTTTTTGTGGGGAGAGAGTTCCAGATTTCCACTCCCCCTTTGTGTGAAGAAGTGCTTCCTGACATCACCCCCTGAACGGCCTGGCTCTAATTTTAAGGTTACGCCCCCTTGTTCTGGACTCCCCCCACCAGAGGAAATAGTTTCTCTCTATCGACCCTCTCAAATCCTTTAATCATCTTAAACACCTCGATTAGATCACCCCTTAATCTTCTATACTCGAGGGAATACAAGCCTAGTCTGTGCAACCTGTCCTCGTAATTTAACCCTTTAAGCCCCGGTATCATTCTGGTGAATCTGCTTTGCACCCCCTCCAAGGCCAATATATCCTTCCTGAGGTGCGGTGCCCAGGACTGAACACGGAAATCGCTGACTAGCCACAGGTGATACTGTTTCAGCCACAAGCGCTAATTTTAGTAGAAAATACCGATTTACTTAACGTCTCCCATCATTCAGTAACCGTGGAATTAAAAGCGCCCGCAACGGTCAGAAAAAAACCCACTCGCACGCTCTATTGGTCAAACGAGAAGGTGAACCGCGAACACACACAAAGGTTAAAGTTGACACGCACACGCCCTGCAATTAAGAGAGATCACACGGCCAACCACGGTGAAAATGGTTCCTTTTTTTTATTTACTGATCAGAAACGCAATTAACCACATCTGGATTGTCGTTTGGCCACATGTGGCTAGTGACCAATTTGTTGGCCAACGCTGGTCCAGATACAAATTTTAAATCAGTCTGTCCTATAAAACTCAACCACGCACCAAGAGTGTCGGGGGGTCGGGGGGGGTGGGGTCAATCTGATAGAAAGGGGGGGGGGGGGGAGTGGTCGATCCAGCGGGGGGAGCGATCTGATAGGAGGAGAGGGATGGATCTAATGGCGGGTTTGGTCCCATGGTGGGGAGGGGGGGTACGGCCAATCCATTAGGAGAAAGGGGAGTTGCTCTGATGGAGGGGGTCGGTTTGATAGGAGGATGGGGAGTTGATCCATTGGGGAGGTTGATCTGATAGGAGGAGGTGGGTCGATCCAATTGGGAGTTGATCGAGAGGGGAGTCGATCTGATAGGAGGAGGAGGGTTGATCCATTTAGGGGATGATCGGGGGGAGTCGATCTGATAGGTGGAGGAGGGTCGATCCAATTGGGGGATGATCAGGGGGGGGGAGTCCACCCGATAGGAGGAGGAGGGTTGATCCATTTGGGGGATGATTGGGGGGGAGTCGATCTGATAGGAGGAGGAGGGTTGATCCATTTAGGGGATGATCGGGGGGAGTCGATCTGATAGGAGGAGGTGGGTCGATCCAATTGGGAGTTGATCGGGGGGGGTGTCGATCTGATAGGAGGAGGAGGGTTGATCCATTTGGGGGATGATCGGGGGGGAGTCGATCTGATAGGAGGAGGAGGGTTGATCCATTTGGGGGATGATCGGGGGGGAGTCGATCTGATAGGAGGAGGAGGGTTGATCCATTTGGGGGATGATCGGGGGGGGAGAGTCGATCTGATAGGAGGAGGAGGGTTGATCCATTTGGGGGATTATCGGGGGGGGAGTCCATCTGATCGGAGGAGGAGGGTTGATCCATTTAGGGGATGATCGGGGGGGGGAATCGATCTGATAGGAGGAGGAGGGTTGATCCATTTCGGGGATGATCGGGGGGGAATCGATCTGATAGGAGGAGGAGGGTTGATCCATTTCGGGGATGATCGGGGGGGAATCGATCTGATAGGAGGAGGAGGGTCGATCCATTTGGGGGATGATCGGGGGGGGGGAGTCGATCTGATAGGAGGAGGAGGGTTGATTCATTTCGGGGATGATCGGGGGGGGAGTCGATCTGATAGGAGGAGGAGGGTTGATCCATTTGGGGGATGATCGGGGGGGGAGTCGATCTGATAGGAGGAGGAGGGTTGATCCATTTGGGGGATGATCGGGGGGGGAGTCGATCTGATAGGAGGAGGAGGGTTGATCCATTTGGGGGATGATCGGGGGGGGGAGTGGATCTGACAGGAGGAGGAGGGTTGATCCATTTCGGGGATGATCGGGGGGGGGAGTCGATCTGATAGGAGGAGGAGGGTCGATCCATTTGGGGGATGATCGGGGGGGAGTAGATCTGATAGGAGGAGGAGGGTTGATCCATTTGGGGGATGATCGGGGGGGAGTAGATCTGATAGGAGGAGGAGGGTTGATCCATTTCGGGGATGATCGGGGGGGAATCGATCTGATAGGAGGAGGAGGGTCGATCCAATTGGGGGATGATCGGGGGGGAGTCGATCTGATAGGAGGAGGAGGGTCGATCCATTTGGGGGATGATCGGGGGGGAGTAGATCTGATAGGAGGAGGAGGGTTGATCCATTTCGGGGATGATCGGGGGGGAGTAGATCTGATAGGAGGAGGAGGGTTGATCCATTTCGGGGATGATCGGGGGGGAATCGATCTGATAGGAGGAGGAGGGTCGATCCATTTGGGGGATGATCGGGGGGGGGGAGTCGATCTGATAGGAGGAGGAGGGTTGATCCATTTCGGGGATGATCGGGGGGAGTCGATCTGATAGGAGGAGGAGGGTCGATCCATTTGGGGGATGATCGGGGGGGGGAGTAGATCTGATAGGAGGAGGAGGGTTGATCCATTTGGGGGATGATCGGGGGGGGGAGTAGATCTGATAGGAGGAGGAGGGTTGATCCATTTCGGGGATGATCGGGGGGAGTAGATCTGATAGGAGGAGGAGGGTTGATCCATTTGGGGGATGATCGGGGGGGGGAGTAGATCTGATAGGAGGAGGAGGGTTGATCCATTTGGGGGATGATCGGGGGGGAGTCGATCTGATAGGAGGAGGAGGGTTGATCCATTTGGGGGATGATCGGGGGGGGGAGTCCATCTGATCGGAGGAGGAGGGTTGATCCATTTGGGGGATGATCGGGGGGGGGAGAGTAGATCTGACAGGAGGAGGAGGGGAACGGACAGAAACACCATTGTGTCCGTAAAGGCCGTTCTCTTTGGCTCCCACTCCCCAGTTTTTGGAGCAGAGGCGGAGAAAGGGAGGCGACTGGCAGATGCGGGACGGTGAATCGCGGGGAGTTGGGTGCGATGGGCCCTGGAGCTGGCCTTTGGACAGGCCAGGATCACCCCAGGCCACACAGAGAGACAGGAGCGGTTCGAAGAGGGATCTCTCCTTCAGCAGCCGCTGAGCTCATTTGTTTCCTGATATTGTTCTGCCGGTGAAGGAAAGGCAGCAGCGGAAAGAGGAACATTCCGGAAAAAAGGGAGGGGAAACGCCCCCCCCCCCCCCCACCCCCTCCCTGACAGCAGCAGAGTTCATTTGGCAGAGAGTTGGACTTGGGACTAATTGTCACACAGGAGAGGTTCGTCAAGAGGTTGTGACCCCGTGACCCTTCAACCCCAGGCCGTCCCAGGGGGATGTGAAGGGGTTGGTTGCTAAGAGCCGGCATCGACCCCGGTTTTTTCAACTAATTCAAGGACGAGGCGCACGGCCATTTTAAAACCGGGCCCCGATTGCCGGCTTTTTCAAGAATCGGGAGAGAGCCGCTTCAGGAAAAATGCGCAGGCGGCACCGAATTCGTGGTCCCAGGAGCATTCGGGACAGGAGTAGGCCATTCGGCCCCTCGAGCCTGTTCCGCCCGTTCCGCCAGACCGCGGCCCGGCCCTGCACCTTAACTCCCTCTATCCGTCTCCCTCGATGCCCTCACCTCTTGAAAATCAGGGCACAGGCCGTAGATGGAAAGCCCAGGCCATCTCACGTACTCTGGCACTGCTTCGGTCTCTCTGCGTCTACCCTAGCGACGTTTTCGACACCTCAATCAGCTCACCCCCTCAACCTTCTAAACTCGAGGGAGCACGAGCCAAGCTTTGGCGGCCTGTCCTCATAATTTAAGCTCCTGTGAACCTGTGCTGGGCCCCCCTCCAGGGCCAATACATCTACCTGGCCAAAAATGAACGTGGTACTCCAGACGGGGGTCTGATCAAGGCTGGTACAACTGAAGCTTTGTTTCCAGCCCTATGCATTCCAATCCCACTTCCATTAGCTTTCTGTACCATCTGCCATAGTTTTGCCCACTCACTTAGCCTGTCCATGTCCCTACCTTGGTGTCAACTGCAAACTTGGATGCACTCCTCTCTAATCTTCATCTTCATCCCTCAACAGCAACAATTTGCATTTATATAGCGCCTTAAACGAGGCAAAACGTCCCCGGGGCGCTCCTCAGGAGATGTTCTGCCGGTGAAGGAAAGGCGGCAGCGGAAAGAGGAACATTCCGGAAAAAAGGGAGGGGAAACGCCCCCCCCCGCCCCACCCCACTCCCGTCCCTGACAGCAGCAGAGTTCATTTGGCAGAGAGTTGGACTTGGGACTAATTGCCACACGGGAGATGGTGTAACTGGTTCGTCAAGAGGTTGTGACCCCGTGACCCTTCAACCCTACGAGCCGCTTCAGGAGATATTAGGACAGGTGACCGAAACGCTTGGTCAAAGAGGTAGGTTTTAAGGAGGGGAGGGAGAGGCGGAGAGGTTTAGGGAGGGAGTTCCAGAGTTTGGGGCCCAGGCGGCTGAAGGCCCGGCCGCCAATGGCGGAGCGACGGAAATCGGGCGGCGGGAGGGGGGGGCGGAATGCGCAAGAGGCCAGAATCGGAGGAGCGCAGAGATCTTGGAAAGGACCGGAGGAGGTTACGGAGATAGGGGGGAGAGGTGGAACCGGAAGGGTGGGGGAGGAATGGGGCGGCGGGGGGGGGCTGTTCCATTGTTCAGCTCTCTGGGACTTGGGAGGTAATCTCTCTCTCTCTCTCTCTCTCTCCCCCGCACCTTCCCCTTCCCCGGGGTTCTCACGGATTAACTTGCCTTCTGAGGACAGTGAACAGACCCCGGCTATTAAAACAAATCAAAGCAGGCAAAGAGCGAGACTCGCTCTCAACCCTCCACCAGCATCAACCTTTACATGAAGGCGGAATGGGAGAAGGCCTTTGTGCCAAAGACATTTTGATCCTCCCCATCCCCCTCCCGGTTTAAGGATTCCTGCGTAAATCCCACATCTCAACCAGCCCTTCTAGAAGGTTCTGGTCCTTAGAAGCAGCCCCCTCCCATCCCCCCCTCAAACACCCCCCCCACCCCCCTCCCGTCCCCGATCAAGACCGTCCCTGACATTTCAAAATGTTCCCTTTGACTAAGAAACCAATCCCATTAAAGTGTTTGCATTTGGTGTGTGTGAATATTTACAGAACTCGCTCTGGCTTTCTGTTGCCGATGTCGAAGAGATAAACACAGTGATTTGCCACTTAAAGTCCCCCACCCCACCACCACCTCTCTCTCTCTCTCCGCCCCCCAGCCCACTCCCAGTCTGTGCGGAGTTCGCTGGTCTCAGACGGCTGGGGCACAGCACCTGGCCTCAGTACCGGGGGATAAACCGGTGTTCCCGTTCCTCAATCTTAGAGATCGCACCAGCAATGCTGGAGGAGGAGCAGAGGGTTGTCCTGGTGTCCTGTCCTCACTAACTGCACGTGGGCCCACACACTGACACACACACTGACACACACACTGACACACTGACACACACACAAACTGACACACACACTGACACACACACACACTGACACACACACAGACACACACACACACTGACACACACACACAGACACACTGACACACACACACACATTGACACACACACACTGACACACACACACTGACACACACACACACTGACACACACACAGACACACACACACACTGACACACACACACACTGACACACACACACTGACACACACACTGACACACACACACTGACACACACACACACTGACACACACACTGACACACACACACACTGACACACACACACACTGACACACACACACACTGACACACACACAGACACACACACACTGACACACACACACACACACACAGACACACACACACACTGACACACACACTGACACACACACACACTGACACACACACACACTGACACACACACAGACACACACACACACTGACACACACACAGACACACACACACACTGACACACACACTGACACACACACACACTGACACACACACAGACACACACACACACTGACACACACACTGACACACACACACACTGACACACTGACACACACACTGACACACACACTGACACAGACACAGACACACACACACACTGACACACTGACACACACACTGACACACACACACACTGACACACACACACACTGACACACACACTGACACACACACACACTGACACACACACACACTGACACACACACTGACACACACACACACTGACACACACACAGACACACACACACACTGACACACACACACAGACACACTGACACACACACACACATTGACACACACACACTGACACACACACACTGACACACACACACACTGACACACACACAGACACACACACACACTGACACACACACACACTGACACACACACACACTGACACACACACTGACACACACACACACTGACACACACACACACTGACACACACACTGACACACACACACACTGACACACACACATTGACACACACACAGACACACACACACACTGACACACACACACACACACACACAGACACACACACACACTGACACACACACTGACACACACACACACTGACACACACACACACTGACACACACACAGACACACACACACACACTGACACACACACTGACACACACACAGACACACACACACACTGACACACACACAGACACACACACACACTGACACACACACTGACACACACACTGACACACACACACACTGACACACACTGACACACACACACACTGACACACACACTGACACACACACACACTGACACACACACTGACACACACACACACTGACACACACACTGACACACACACACACTGACACACACACACGCTGACACACACACTGACACACACACACACTGACACACACACAGACACACACACACACTGACACACACACACAGACACACTGACACACACACACACATTGACACACACACACTGACACACACACACTGACACACACACAGACACACACACACACTGACACACACACACACTGACACACACACACACTGACACACACACTGACACACACACACACTGACACACACACACACTGACACACACACTGACACACACACACACTGACACACACACATTGACACACACACAGACACACACACACACTGACACACACACACACACACACAGACACACACACACACTGACACACACACTGACACACACACACACTGACACACACACACACTGACACACACACTGACACACACACACACTGACACACACACACACTGACACACACACTGACACACACACACACTGACACACACACAGACACACACACACACTGACACACACACTGACACACACACACACTGACACACACACTGACACACACACACACTGACACACACACACACTGACACACACACTGACACACACACACTGACACACACACTGACACACACACACACTGACACACACACTGACACACACACACACTGAGACACACACTGACACACACACACACTGACACACACACTGACACACACACACACTGACACACACACTGACACACACACTGACACACACACTGACACACACACACACTGACACACACACTGACACACACACACTGACACACACACTGACACACACACTGACACACACACACACTGACACACACACTGACACACACACACACTGAGACACACACTGACACACACACACACTGACACACACACACACACACAGACACACACACACACTGACACACACACTGACACACACACACACTGACACACACACACACTGACACACACACAGACACACACACACACTGACACACACACAGACACACACACACACTGACACACACACTGACACACACACACACTGACACACACACAGACACACACACACACTGACACACACACTGACACACACACACACTGACACACTGACACACACACTGACACAGACACAGACACACACACACACTGACACACTGACACACACACTGACACACACACACACTGACACACACACACACTGACACACACACTGACACACACACACACTGACACACACACTGACACACACACACACTGACACACACACAGACACACACACACACTGACACACACACACAGACACACTGACACACACACACACATTGACACACACACACTGACACACACACACTGACACACACACACACTGACACACACACAGACACACACACACACTGACACACACACACACTGACACACACACTGACACACACACACACTGACACACACACACACTGACACACACACTGACACACACACACACTGACACACACACACTGACACACACACAGACACACACACACACTGACACACACACACACACACACAGACACACACACACACTGACACACACACTGACACACACACACACTGACACACACACAGACACACACACACACTGACACACACACTGACACACACACTGACACACACACAGACACACACACACACACTGACACACACACAGACACACACACACACACTGACACACACACTGACACACACACTGACACACACACACACTGACACACACACTGACACACACACACACTGACACACACACTGACACACACACACACTGACACACACACTGACACACACACACACACTGACACACACACTGACACACACACACACTGACACACACACTGACACACACACTGACACACACACACACTGACACACACACTGACACACACACACACTGAGACACACACTGACACACACACACACTGACACACACACTGACACACACACACACTGACACACACACTGACACACACACTGACACACACACACACTGACACACACACTGACACACACACACACTGACACACACACTGACACACACACACTGACACACACACTGACACACACACTGACACACACACACAGACACACACACACTGACACACACACACACAGACACACTGACACACACACACACACACACTGAGACACACACTGACACACACAGACACAGACACACACACACACTGACACACACACACTGACACACACACACTGACACACACACACACACACACAGACACACACACACTGACACACACACACACAGACACACTGACACACACACACACACACTGAGACACACACTGACACACACAGACACAGACACACACACACACTGACACACACACACTGACACACACACACTGACACACACACACACACAGACACACACACACTGACACACACACACTGACACACACAGAGACACTGACACACACACACATACACAGACCTACTGACACACACACACTGACACACACACACACTGACACACACACACATACACACACCTACTGACACACACACTGACACACACACACAGACACACACTGACACACACAGAGACACACACCAACACACACACTGACTGACACACACACACACACACACAGACACACACACACACACACACACTGACACACACACAGACACACGCACTGACACACACAGAGACACACACCAACACACACACTGACTGACACACACACACACACTGACACACACACACATACACTGACACACACACACTGACACACACACAGACACACACACACACACACTGACACACACACAGACACACACACACACTGACACACACACACATACACACACCTACTGACACACACACACTAACACACACACACATACACACACCTACTGACACACACACACTGACACACACACACAGACACACACTGACACACTCAGAGACACACACCAACACACACACTGACTGACACACACACACACACACTGACACACACACACAGACACACACACTGACACACACAGAGACACACACCAACACACACACTGACTGACACACACACACACACTGACACACACTGACACACACACACATACACTGACACACACACACTGACACACACAGAGACACACACACACTGACACACACAGAGACACACACCAACACACACACTGACAAACACTGACACACACACTGACATACACACACATACACTGACACACACACACTGACACACACACAGACAAACACACACACACTGACACACACACACTGACACACACACACTGACACACACACAGACAGACACTGACACACACACAGACAGACACACACACACAGACACATACTGACACACACACTGACATACACACACTGACACACACTGACACACACACACTGACACACACACACACACACTGACACACACAGATACACACACACTGACACACACACACTGACACACACACAGACAAACACGCTGACACACACACACTGACACACACACACTGACACACACCCAGACAGACACTGACACACACACAGACACACACACACACACACACACACAGACACATACTGACACACACACTGACACACACACACAGACACACACAGACACACACACACAGACACACACTGACACACTCAGAGACACACACCAACACACACACTGACTGACACACACACACACACACTGACACACACACACAGACACACACACTGACACACACAGAGACACACACCAACACACACACTGACTGACACACACACACACACTGACACACACTGACACACACACACATACACTGACACACACACACTGACACACACAGAGACACACACACACTGACACACACAGAGACACACACCAACACACACACTGACAAACACTGACACACACACTGACATACACACACATACACTGACACACACACACTGACACACACACAGACAAACACACACACACTGACACACACACACTGACACACACACACTGACACACACACAGACAGACACTGACACACACACAGACAGACACACACACACAGACACATACTGACACACACACTGACATACACACACTGACACACACTGACACACACACACTGACACACACACACACACACTGACACACACAGATACACACACACTGACACACACACACTGACACACACACAGACAAACACGCTGACACACACACACTGACACACACACACTGACACACACCCAGACAGACACTGACACACACACAGACACACACACACACACACAGACACATACTGACACACACACTGACACACACACACAGACACACACTGACCAGCACTGACACACACACATACACTGACAAACACACTGACACACACACACACACACACTGACACACACTGACACACAGACTGACACACACACACAGACACTGACACACACACACTGACACACACACACAGACACACACACACACAGATACACACAGAGACATATACACAGAGATAAAGACACACACACATACATACATGCACACACAGAGACACACACACACACACACACACACAGAAACACACACACACACAGACACACACCACAGAGACACACACAGAGAGACACACAGAGACACGCCCGCATGCACAATCTTTCCAGTAAGGGTCATTAGACCTGGAGCAGGAACTCTGGCTAATTTCCCCTGCCCCTCTCCTCCCCCGGTCCCCCTGGTGCTGCCCTGGCTGGGAACAGGGGGCTTGGAGATTTAACACAAAAGAACACATGATCACCAGCCCCGGGTGGGGTAACGTCACTGACCCACCCCCCAACCCCCATTCTCACCCTGGCGTATTGCCTGTTACCATGCCAACCACTGGTTTCCGCCTCGGTTACCGGTAGAAGCCCAGAGCGCCCCTCACAATCTGATCGCAGTGACGAACCCGGAACTTTCTATTTGTGTGTGGGTTGGGGGGAGGAGGACGAGGGGGAGGGGTGGGAAGGGGAGGGGAGGAGGAAGAGGGAGAGGGGGAGGGGTGGGAAGGGGAAGGGGAGGGGAGGAGGAAGAGGGAGAGGGGTGGGAAGGGGAAGGGGAGGGGAGGAGGAAGAGGGCAAGGGATGGGAAGGGGAAGGGGAGGGGAGGAGGAAGAGGGAGAGGGGTGGGAAGGGGAAGGGGAGGGGAGGAGGAAGAGGGCGAGGGGTGGGAAGGGGAAGGGGAAGGGGAGGAGGAAGAGGGAGAGGGGTGGGAAGGGGAAGGGGAGGGGAGGGGAGGAGGAAGAGGGAGAGGGGTGGGAAGGGGAAGGGGAGGGGAGGGGAGGAGGAAGAGGGAGAGGGGTGGGAAGGGGAAGGGGAGGGGAGGGGAGGAGGAAGAGGGCGAGGGGTGGGAAGGGGAAGGGGAAGGGGAGGAGGAAGAGGGAGAGGGAGAGGGGTGGGAAGGGGAAGGGGAGGGGAGGAGGGAGAGGGGTGGGAAGTGGGAGGAGGGGAGGGGAAGGGGAGGAGGTGAGGGAGGGGTGGGCTGAGGGGGAGGGGAGGGTTGGGGAAAGGGAGGAGGAGGAAGAGGGGGAAGAGTGGGTTGAGGGGAAGGGCGAAGGAGGAGGGTGCGGGGGAGTGGAGTTCACCTCTCTCCTCGTCTAACCGCCCACAAATCCCGGTGAAACCCCTGACACTGGGGATGAGCTGGAAACTGAGAGCAAGTTGCTCCCTAAATCTGGGCGTCAACAGGCCTCGGCCTGAAGCAGCCTCCATCAGACCCTCGGGGGAGGTGGGGAAAGTGATATTTAATTGCTGGTTTGGGAGAAGCATCAAACGAATTGTTGGCACTAAAAAGCTCCCTTAATGCCGGACTGATGCCTGATTGTGACTCCAAAGCCTCACCCCTAAGCTGCCATCAGACCCGAGAAATCCAGATGAGAGGCTTTCTCGGTGGGAGAGATAATTCATTCCGTGTGCAGAGGTCACCTTAAATCCCATTTATTGGCTTTCCCTCCCGTTTAATTAGTGAGTCTTGCCCTCACAATGGGTCAGTCCTTGACGGTGTCCACTCCCAGCTCAGGCCTCGGGCCTTCATTGACCACTTCTTCTGGCCGGCCTGAGAAGTGTGGGGGAGGAGGCGCTTTAGGAGAAGAGGGGAGGCGTTTTTAGTACTGAGGGAGCGCTGCACTGTCAGGAGGTGCCGTCTCTCGGGTGAGACCTTAAACCGAGGCCCCGTCTGCCCTCTCTGGTGGACGTGAAAGATCCCACGGCTGCTAATTTGACGAAGAGCAGCAGGGGGAGTGTCTCCCCGGTGTCCTGGGGCCAATATTTATCCCTCAACCAACATCGCCAAACGCAGATTATATCTGGTCATTTATCTCGTTGCTGTTTGTGGGATCTTGCTGTGCGTGAATTAGCTGCTGCGTTTCCCTACGTGACGGCAGTGACTACACTTCAAAAGTACCTCATTGGCTGTAAAGCGCTTTGGGACGCCCTGAGGTTGTGAAAGGCGCCATGTAAATGCAAGTTCTTTCTTTTACGAGGGCGGGGACACCCTGCAGATCGTTGCTGTTATTCTGAAATCTTGCGTTCTAAGGCGACGAAAGGAGAAGGTTTCGTCTCTCTCACCTAGCTGACAGGTCCTGGATAACGGCCAAAGTACCTTTCCTTCTTTTTTTTTGTCGTTTTCTGACGCTGCCCGTCCACCTCCGCGGACCAGCTCCTCTCCGAACCACTGCTAAACCTTCTCCACTCCATGGGAAATCCCTGTCAGGAGCCCGGGTGTCCAGGGAGAGGCCTCCTAATAGCCCCGCTTTGCTGCTGCTTGTCACGGGCTGCTTCCAGGTGGCGGCCTACGGGCCTGCTGTGCCGCGGGACGTCACGTGACCTCGGCTCCTTCCCGTCGCCTTAGCAACGCACGGCTGCCAGGCCTTCAGCGCTAGGCCCCTCCGCGGGAGGCTGACGGCTGGAGCTCTTCTCGTGAGGGGCGGGAGGAGGCCGCTGTTATGGGAAGGGGGAACTCAACGCCAAATCCCGCCGGAAGCCTGTACAGGTGAGGAAAATGCTGCCACTCTGCCGGTGTAGTATTTAACTGGGACTCCCATGGTGACCTTTGACCCTCTGGGTTAACTCTCTGCTGGGCATAATTCCATTCTTTGTCATCTTAGCCCCCCCAGTGCGCACTTGTATTCTTCTAAAATCAGCCATGTTAAGGGAATCGCTCTGATTAAAGGAGCAAGCAGAGGCTGAGACAGCCCTGTCCGAAAATAAAGCCCCCAAGGCCTGGCCGCCCAGGCCTATGAAGCCTGGGCAGCTCAGTCCGATTTGCCCTGCTGTTTCTCACTTGCTGCTTGGACGTTGTGGGCCTGGAGGTTTGGAAAAGGGGCCTCGCGGGTGAATAAATCCTGAACCCCGAGATCTGTTCGGTATCAGCGACTCGAGGTATCTGCAAATTAAGGGCCCCGACTGACCCCTGAAACGCAGGCCGGACTGACCCCCTGAAACGCAGGCCGGACTGACCCCCTGAAACACAGGCCATACTGACTGCGTGAAACGCAGGCCAGACCGACCCCTGAAACACAGGCCGGACTGACCCCTGAAACGCAGGGTGGACTGACCCACTGAAACGCAGACCCGACTGACCCCCTGAAACACAGGCCGGACTGACCCCCTGAAACGCAGGCCGGACTGACCCCTGAAACGCAGGGCGGACTGACCTCCTGAAACACAGACCCGACTGACCCCCTGAAACACAGGTTGGACTGACCCCTGAAACACAGGCCCGGAAACCATAAGCGCAGACTGACCCCCTGAAACACAGGCTGGACTGACCCCTGAAACGTAGGCCCGGACTGACCCCTGAAACACTAGCCAGACTGACCCCTGAAACGCAGGCCGGACTGACCCCTGAAACACTGGCCAGACTGACCCCTGAAACGCAGGCCGGACTGACCCCTGAAACACTGGCCAGACTGACCCCTGAAACACTGGCCAGACTGACCCCTGAAACGCAGGCCGGACTAACCCCCTGAAACACAGGCCGGACTGGCCCCTGAAACGCAGGCCCGACTGACCCCCCGAAACACAGGCTGGCCTGACCCTTGAAACACAGGTCCAGAAAACAAAGGCCGGGACTGACCCCCTGAAACACGGGCCGGACTGACCCCTGAAACGCAGGCCCGGACCGACCCTATGTGATCCGGGACGTTTTAACATCCCACGTCAAATCCTGGGAATTTCTACACATCCAATTAGTGGCCCGAGGGATAAAATCCCCCACAAGCATCTCGGACGAGGGGTTGCCAACTCTGCTGGGACGTATCCCTGGAGGTTTCATCACGTGACCTCCCACCTCCAACAGCCCCGTCCGGTCAAACAGCCTTTCTCTGCCATCTCTTAATATTTTCAGAACGAATAAGGAAGAGCTCGCTCCCTTTTTTTCTTAACGTTCCTATGATTTTTCTCCTGGGTTTTTTCGCTGGCGGCTGTGTCCTGGAGATTAATCTTCAACTCCTGGAGACTCCAGGAACAATCCTGGAGGGTTGGCAACCCCTAATCTGAGAGGCAGAGACAGTGTCGGTGTCTGAGTCAAACACATAAAGAAAAAACTTGCATTTATATAGCGCCTTTCACAACGTCACAAAGCCCTTTAAGTATTGTTTTGAAGCACAGTCACTGTTGTAATCCAGGAAATGCGGCAGCCAATTTGCGCACAGCAAGATCCCACAAACAGCAATGAGATAAATAAGCAGATAATCTGCTTTTAGGTTTTGAGAGACAATTATTAACCCAGGACATGGGGGGAGAATGCCCCTCCTCTTGTTCCATTAGTGGCCATGGGATCCGAGAGGGCCTTGATTTAACATCTCCTCTGAAAGACGGCACCTCCGAAAGTGCAGCACTCCCTAAGCGCTGCTGCTGGGAGTGTCGGCCTGGATTATGGGGTGCGAGTCTCTGGAGTGGGGCTCGAACCTACAACCGACCAACTCAAAGAGAAGAGTTTGCTACCCACTGAGCCATGCTTCTAATAGTCTCCCTCCAGGGCTGCACTCTCGGGGCGCTGGGAGGCGGGGAGATGGGGAAAAGGTTCAAAGGAGAGACTTGTCCCAGTTTAACGATGGGCTGTAAAATTTAAGGGGCCTTTACGGCCAGACCTCCCCGTATCATAAACAAAGGGGGTGGAAAGCACGGCACCAGTAAGTGTTCAGTGATCTGTGTCCAAAGAGACAGGAGGAGACCCTCAGAGAGAAGGGATTTAATGACCCCGAGGAGCTCTGTGACCGTGTTAACCCTTACCCTGCTGTACAGGAGTCTGACCATGTTAACCCTTACCCTGCTGTACAGGAGTCTGACCATGTTAACCCTTACCCTGCTGTACAGGAGTCTGACCATGTTAACCCTCGCCCTGCTGTACAGGAGTCTGACCATGTTAACCCTTACCCTGCTGTGCAGGAGTCTGACCATGTTGACCCTTAACCTGCTGTACAGGAGTCTGACCATGTTAACCCTTACCCTGCTGTGCAGGAGTCTGACCATGTTGACCCTTACCCTGCTGTACAGGAGTCTGACCATGTTAACCCTTACCCTGCTGTACAGGAGTCTGACCATGTTAACCCTTACCCTGCTGTACAGGAGTCTGACCATGTTAACCCTTACCCTGCTGTACAGGAGACTGACCATGTTAACCCTTACCCTGCTGTACAGGAGTGTGACCATGTTAACCCTTACCCTGCTGTACAGGAGTGTGACCATGTTAACCCTTACCCTGCTGTACAGGAGTGTGGCCATGTTAACCCTTACCCTGCTGTACAGGAGACTGACCATGTTAACCCTTACCCTGCTGTACAGAAGTGTGACCATGTTAACCCTTACCCTGCTGTACAGGAGTCTGACCATGTTAACCCTTACCCTGCTGTGCAGGAGTCTGACCATGTTGACCCTTACCCTGCTGTACAGGAGTCTGACCATGTTAACCCTTACCCTGCTGTACAGGAGACTGACCATGTTAACCCTTACCCTGCTGTACAGGAGTGTGACCATGTTAACCCTTACCCTGCTGTACAGGAGTGTGACCATGTTAACCCTTACCCTGCTGTACAGGAGTGTGACCATGTTAACCCTTACCCTGCTGTACAGGAGTGTGGCCATGTTAACCCTTACCCTGCTGTACAGGAGTCTGACCATGTTAACCATTACCCTGCTGTACAGGAGACTGACCATGTTAACCCTTACCCTGCTGTACAGGAGTGTGACCATGTTAACCCTTACCCAGCTGTACAGGAGTCTGACCATGTTAACACTTACCCTGCTGTACAGGAGTCTGACCATGTTAACCCTTACCCTGCTGTACAGGAGTGTGACCATGTTAACCCTTACCCTGCTGTACAGGAGACTGACCATGTTAACCCTTACCCTGCTGTACAGCAGTCTGACCATTGTTAACCCTTACCCTGCTGTACAGGAGTGTGACCATGTTAACCCTTACCCTGCTGTACATGAGTCTGACCATGTTAACCCTTACCCTGCTGTACAGGAGTGTGACCATGTTAACCCTTACCCTGCTGTACAGGAGTCTGACCATGTTGACCCTTACCCTGCTGTACAGGAGTCTGACCATGTTAACCCTTACCCTGCTGTACAGGAGTCTGACCATGTTAACCCTTACCCTGCTGTGCAGGAGTCTGACCATGTTGACCCTTACCCTGCTGTACAGGAGTCTGACCATGTTAACCCTTACCCTGCTGTACAGGAGACTGACCATGTTAACCCTTACCCTGCTGTACAGGAGTGTGACCATGTTAACCCTTACCCTGCTGTACAGGAGTGTGACCATGTTAACCCTTACCCTGCTGTACAGGAGTGTGACCATGTTAACCCTTACCCTGCTGTACAGGAGTGTGGCCATGTTAACCCTTAACCTGCTGTACAGGAGTCTGACCATGTTAACCCTTACCCTGCTGTACAGGAGACTGACCATGTTAACCCTTACCCTGCTGTACAGGAGTGTGACCATGTTAACCCTTACCCAGCTGTACAGGAGTCTGACCATGTTAACACTTACCCTGCTGTACAGGAGTCTGACCATGTTAACCCTTACCCTGCTGTGCAGGAGTCTGACCATGTTGACCCTTACCCTGCTGTACAGGAGTCTGACCATGTTAACCCTTACCCTGCTGTACAGGAGACTGACCATGTTAACCCTTACCCTGCTGTACAGGAGTGTGACCATGTTAACCCTTACCCTGCTGTACAGGAGTGTGGCCATGTTAACCCTTACCCTGCTGTACAGGAGACTGACCATGTTAACCCTTACCCTGCTGTACAGAAGTGTGACCATGTTAACCCTTACCCTGCTGTACAGGAGTGTGACCATGTTAACCCTTACCCTGCTGTACAGGAGACTGACCATGTTAACCCTTACCCTGCTGTACAGCAGTCTGACCATTGTTAACCCTTACCCTGCTGTACATGAGTCTGACCATGTTAACCCTTACCCTGCTGTACAGCTGTCTGACCATATTAACCCTTACCCAGCTGTACAAGAGTCTGACCATGTTAACCCTCGCCCTGCTGTACAGGAGACTGACCATGTTAACCCTTACCCTGCTGTACAGGAGTGTGACCATGTTAACCCTTACCCTGCTGTACAGGAGTGTGGCCATGTTAACCCTCGCCCTGCTGTACAGGAGTGTGACCATGTTAACCCTTACCCTGCTGTACAGGAGTGTGACCATGTTAACCCTTACCCTGCTGTACAGGAGACTGACCATGTTAACCCTCGCCCTGCTGTACAGGAGTCTGACCATGTTAACCCTTACCCTGCTGTGCAGGAGTCTGACCATGTTAACCCTTACCCTGCTGTGCAGGAGTGTGGCCATATTAACCCTTACCCTGCTGTACAGGAGTCTGACCATGTTAACCCTCGCGCTGCTGTACAGCAGTGTGGCCATATTAACCCTTACCCTGCTGTACAGGAGTGTGACCATGTTAACCCTTACCCTGCTGTACAGGAGTGTGGCCATGTTAACCCTTACCCTGCTGTACAGGAGTGTGACCATGTTAACCCTTACCCTGCTGTACAGGAGCCTGACCATGTTAACCCTCGCCCTGCTGTACAGGAGTCTGACCATGTTAACCCTTACCCTGCTGTGCAGGAGTCTGACCATGTTAACCCTTACCCTGCTGTGCAGGAGTGTGGCCATATTAACCCTTACCCTGCTGTACAGGAGTGTGGCCATATTAACCCTTACCCTGCTGTACAGGAGTGTGGCCATGTTAACCCTCGCCCTGCTGTACAGGAGTGTGACCATGTTAACCCTTACCCTGCTGTACAGGAGTGTGACCATGTTAACCCTTACCCTGCTGTACAGGAGCCTGACCATGTTAACCCTCGCCCTGCTGTACAGGAGTGTGGCCATGTTAACCCTCGCCCTGCTGTACAGGAGTGTGACCATGTTAACCCTTACCCTGCTGTACAGGAGTGTGACAATGTTAACCCTTACCCTGCTGTACAGGAGTGTGACCATGTTAACCCTCGCCCTGCTGTACAGGAGTCCGACCATGTTAACCCTTACCCTGCTGTACAGGAGTCTGACCATGTTAACCCTCGCCCTGCTGTGCAGGAGTGTGTCCATGTTAACCCTTACCCTGCTGTACAGGAGTCTGACTATGTTAACCCTTACCCTGCTGTACAGGAGTCTGAGCATGTTAACCCTCGCCCTGCTGTGCAGGAGTGTGACCATGTTAACCCTCGCTCTGCTGTAAAGGAGTCTGACCATGTTAACCCTCGCCCTGCTGTACAGGTGTGTGACCATGTTAACCCTTACCCTGCTGTACATGAGTCTGACCATGTTAACCCTTACCCTGCTGTACAGGAGTGTGAGCATGTTAACCCTCGCCCTCCTGTACAGGAGTGTGACCATGTTAACCCTCGCCCTGCTGTACAGGAGTGTGGCCATGTTAACCCTCGCCCTGCTGTACAGGGTTCTGACCATGTTAACCCTCGCCCTGCTATACAGGAGTGTGACCATGTTAACCCTCGCCCTGCTGTACGGGTGGATCTCTTCTTCGAAATAGAGGCCGTGGGATCTTTTACATGCACCCGAGAGAGCAGACAGGGCCCTCGGTTTAACGTCTCATCCGAAAGACGGCACCTGCGACAGTGCGGCACTCCCTCAGTACCGGCACCGGGAGTGTCGGCCTGGATTTTGTGCTGAAGTCTCTGGAGTGGGGACTCAAACCCAGGACCTTCCGACACAGAGGAGAGAGAGAGAGAGAGAGAGAGACCCACTGAGCCCCGCCTGACATTTAAATAAGAGTGAATCAGCCCACTGTTGTTCAATGAGCTACACCTGGCAGTCATTTTGCGTCCAGGAAAATGCCGCAGACAGGAACAGGGCGAGCGACGGGTTGAGGTGCATTCTTAAAATGGTTTTGGCCTGCTAAACACGACGTCACCCGCCTCAGGCCGAAAGGAAATATCTGTACGTCCTCTGTTTAGCTGCCAGCGTGGGGTGGGGCGGAGGGAATGGCCTGGAATGTGAAACGTGAAACTGGTTGGTGGAGAGGTGTGCCAATAAATTCATACCGATCCACAACTGGCAGACAATGCAAGCAGTGTGAGGCTGCCCAAGGGACAATAACACAGAGGCCAAGCCGGTAGCTGATTGCGCCTGAACGGGCCTGCACTGAACGTGCCTGGCATCAGGTTCCCTCGCCTCCTCCTCTCCTGCCCGTTGCCTTTCACCGTCTCACTTTCAAGAATAATAACCTGCATTGATATAGCGCCTTTAACGTGGTAAAACCTCCCCAAGGCGCTTGACAGGAGCGATTATCAGACAAAATTTGACACCGAGCCACATCAGGAGATATTAGGACAGGTGACCAAAAGCTTGGTCAAAGAGGTAGGTTTTAAGGAGCGTCTTAAAGGAGGAGAGAGAGGCGGAGAGGTTTAGGGAGGGAATTCCAGAGTTTGGGGCTCAGGCAGCTGAAGGCACGGCCGTCAATGGTGGGGCAATGAAAATCGGACGATGCGCAAGAGGCCAGAATTGGAGGAGCAGTATGTAGATTGGAACATAGGAACAGGAGAAGGCCATTCAGCCCCGCGTGCCTGCTCTGCCATTTGATAAGATCACGGCTGATCTGTGATCTAACTCCATATACCTGCCTTTGACCCATATCCCTTAATACCTTTGGTTGCCAAAAAGCTATCTATCTCAGATTTAAATTTAGCAATTGAGCTCGTATCAATTGCCGTTTGCGGAAGAGAGTTCCAAACTTCTACCACCCTTTGTGTGTAGAAATGTTTTCTAATCTCGCTCCTGAAAGGTCTGGCTCTAATTTTTAGACTGTGCCCCCTACTCCTAGAATCCCCAACCAGCGGAAATAGTTTCTCTCTATCCACCCTATCCGTTCCCCTTAATATCTTATAAACTTCGATCAGATCACCCCTTAACCTTCTAAACTCTAGAGAATACAACCCCAGTTTGTGTAATCTCTCCTCGTAACTTAACCCTTGAAGTCCAGGTATCATTCTAGTAAACCTACGCTGCACTCCCTCCAAGGCCAATATGTCCTTCCGAAGGTGCGGTGCCCAGAACTGCTCTCAGTACTCCAGGTGCAGTCTAACCAGGGTTTTGTATAGCTGCAGCATAACTTCTGCCCCCTTGTACTCCAGTCCTCTAGATATAAAGGCCAGCGTTCCGTTAGCCTTCTTGATTATTTTATTATGAGAGATAGGAGGGGGCCGAGGATAGATCCTTGGGGGACTCCAGGGGGAACGGTGCAGGAACGGGAAGAAAAGCCGTTGCAGGTGATTGTCTGGCTACGACTGGATGGACAAGAATGGAACCGGGCGAGGGCAGTCCCTCCCAGCTGGACGACGGAGGAGAGGCGTTGGAGGGGGCTGCAGACAGGTCGCGAAGGACGAGGAGTTCACCATCGTCACAGCCCCAGAGGATGTCATTTGTGACTTTGATAAGGGCCGTTTCAGCGCTGTGGGGCGGAGGGGGAGGGGCGGAAATCTTACTGGAGGGGTTCAGCCGTGGAGTTGCGGGAGAGATGGGCCCTCCCTCCTCACGAGCCCTAAGGAACCCCTCACTAACCCAGCGGGAGCTAGGACCCTGAAGGGACCATCTCAAGTGTTGCCAGTTTGATGACTTGCCTTTCCAAGTGAATGGTAGACACCTGGAGCGATGCTTGAGATTCTGTGGTATTTTCACAATCTGGGCCCGCGACAGGGAGCCTGGTTATATTGAGGCCACGCCAAAAAAGCATGCAATGACCCTCCCCTCCCCTGATCAAATAGCCAGGGTGTGAGAGAGACTTGGAGTCTACAATTACATCACTCCTGGGGAGCAGCACAGAGGTGGGACACAGCTCGCTGATCGTGCTGTGAACTCTGGATTGCTGCCCAGATTCACTTTTCCCTCCCATCCTCTCGCATTTTGTCCGAGAGCCATTTTTTTTTTTGGTGTCCACACGATCGCCTGGTCAAAAGTCCCGGAGCCTGCCTGTGGTGGGCGGTGGGCTGGGAGCACTCGGCATTCAGTACTGTCACTCCGACTCGTGATTCATGGAAGGGCTTCAGAGACAGACACACGGAGACACAGGCAGAGACCGACACACGGAGACACAGGCAGAGACACAGACAGACACACGGAGACACAGGCAGAGACCGACACACGGAGACACAGGCAGAGACACAGACAGACACACAGAGACAGAGGCAGAGACACAGACAGACACATAGAGACAGAGGCAGACACAGACACACAGAGACAGAGGCAGACACAGACACACGGAGACACAGGCAGAGACCGACACACGGAGACGGAGGCAGAGACACAGACAGACAGACAGAGACACAGGCAGAGACCGACACACGGAGACACAGGCAGAGACACAGACAGACACACAGAGACAGAGGCAGAGACACAGACACACGGAGACAGAGGCAGAGACAGACAGACAGAGACAGAGGCAGACAGAGACAGAGGCAGAGACAGACACACGGAGACACAGGCAGAGACCGACACACGGAGACGGAGGCAGAGACACAGACAGACACACAGAGACAGAGGCAGACACAGACACACGGAGACAGAGGCAGAGACACAGACACAGGCAGAGACACAGACAGACACATAGAGACAGAAGCAGAGACACAGACACACGGAGACACAGGCAGAGACACAGACCGACACACGGAGACAGAGGCAGAGACAGACACACGGAGACACAGGCAGAGACACAGACACACAGAGACAGAGACAGACACAGACACACGGAGACAGAGTCAGACATAGACACACGGAGACACAGGCAGAGACACAGACCGACACACGGAGACAGAGGCAGAGACAGACACACGGAGACACAGGCAGAGACACAGACCGACACACGGAGACAGAGGCAGAGACAGACACACGGAGACACAGGCAGAGACAGACAGACAGAGACAGAGGCAGAGACAGACAGACAGAGACAGAGGCGGAGAGAGACACACGGAGAGGCAGAGACACAGACCGACACACGGAGACAGAGGCAGAGACACAGACCGACACACGGAGACAGAGGCAGAGACAGACACACGGAGACACAGGCAGAGACACAGACCGACACACGGAGACAGAGGCAGAGACAGACACACGGAGACACAGGCAGAGACACAGACCGACACACGGAGACAGAGGCAGAGACAGACACACGGAGACACAGGCAGAGACAGACAGACAGAGACAGAGGCAGAGACAGACAGACAGAGACAGAGGCGGAGAGAGACACACGGAGAGGCAGAGACACAGACCGACACACGGAGACAGAGGCAGAGACAAAGACACACGGAGACAGAGGCAGAGACACAGACAGACAGACAGAGACAGAGGCAGAGACAAAGACACACGGAGATAGAGGCAGAGACAGACACAGACACACAGAGTCAGAGTCAGACACACAGACAGACACACAGAGACAGAGGCAGAGACAGACACACGGAGACAGAGGCAGAGACACAGACAGACAGAGACAGAGGCAGAGACAGACACACAGAGTCAGAGTCAGACGCACAGACACAGACACAGAGACAGACACACGGAGACAGAGGCAGAGACACAGACACAGAGACAGACACACAGACACAGAGAATCACAGACACAGCCACAGAGACAGAGGTAGACGTGCACACAAAGGCAGACGCACACAGGCACAGGCTCACACAGACACGGATACAAACACAACCAGGGTTGCCAACCCTCCAGAATTGTCCTGGGGTCTCCAAAAATTAAAGATAGGGGCATTAAAAAATTGTGTGTGTTTTTTTTGTCATTTTCTTTGAATGCTTTTGTTTATTAGTTATAAAAATATCAAAGATGGGGGATAAAAGGTTTTTAGACCGGGCGGGGCAGTTGGAGACGGGAGGTCGCATGATGAAACCTCCAGGAATACGTCCAACCAGAGTTGGCAACCCCATTGGGAAGTGGTGAAAATGATGTCAACTATTTACGTTATCTCTCTGAACTTGCCAATCGGTGAATTACATCAAGGTCCATCACATGTAGTGGGGGGGCGGGTGTTGATTATAAATTTTATCGCCAGACGATAAACGAGCGATAGCGAATTGGCCGCCTGTTTTATAACTCGCCTGACTTTCTTTTCCATTGTGGGGCTAAAAGGGTTAAATTACGAGGGCAGGTTGCACAGACTCGGCTTGTATTCCCTCGAGTGTAGGAGATTAAGGGGTCATCTAATTGAGGTGTTTAAGATGAGTGAAGGATTTGATAGGGTCGATAGAGAGAAACTATTTCCTCCGGTGGGGGGAGTCCAGAACAAGGGGGCGTAACCTTAAAATTAGAGCCAGGCCGTTCAGGGGTGATGTCACTTCTTCACACAAAGGGGGAGTGGGAATCTGGAACTCCCTCCCCGAAAAAGGCAGTGGATGCTGGGGGTCAATTGGAGATTCCAAGACTGAGCTGGATGGATTTTTGTTGGGTGAGGGTATCGGGGGATAGGGAGCAAAGGCGGAGTTGAGATACAGATCAGCCATGATCCAGTTGAATGGCGGAACGGACTCGAGGGGCTGAATGGCCTGTTCGTTACAACAGTGACTACACTTCAAAAGTACTTTATCGGCTGTAAAACGCTCCGGGACGTCCTGAGGTCGTGAAAGGCGCCATATAAATGCAAGTTCTTAATGCTTCCCAAGTTGTCCTATTGTAGGCTTTGCTTCTGCCTCTGTTTCTGGCCAATCACACCAGTTCTCACAGTAAGCCTTCCCCTTTCACCTTCCCCCAAACAAACAAACGCACGCACACGCATCGTGTGAAACAACATATGATAACGGTTTCCATGACATCCCAGGAATTTTGCCTTTTGTTTTTTTTTGAAGTGCAGCCTCTCCGCTTCCCAGGGAGACGGAGGGGACTGAATCTCTCTCTCTAGAGGGTTTTTTTCTCTTGGCGAGTTGGCCACTGCAGGGCTGCAGAACCAAGGAGACGGCCAGTTCGCCAATATTGACTCAATTGGCTTTTAACGGGCCGTGCGTTTGCGGATGAGTTTTAATTAAACGCGCCTGTAATCAGTGAGTAGCTGGTGTTTATGACTCGGGATTGTGGTGGGGGGAACGGTTAGAATTCACCCCCCTCTAGGTGTGATCGCAGCCCCCACCCCCCCCCGTGCCAGCTCTCCTGTTTTTAGGGGCAGGAGGCAGGACTCAACAGATTGAATCGCGGGAGGGCTGGAGGAGAGAAACAACAACCTGCATTTATATAGCGCCTTTAACGGGGTAAAACAGCCCAAGGCCTCTCCGGGGTCCTAGCTCCCACTGTGTTAGTGAGGGGTTTCTTAGGGTTGCAGCTCCTACTGGATTGAGGGACCTTTCCGGGGTCCACAGGAGCGATTATCAAACAAATATTTGACACCGAGCCACATAAGGAGACATTAGGACGGGTGACCAAAAGCTTGGTCAGAGAGGTAGGTTTTAAGGAGCGTCTTAAAGGAGGAGAGAGAGAGGCGGAGAGGGAATTCCAGAGCTTAGGGCCTGGACAGATGAAGGCACGGCCGCCAATGGTGGAACGATGGAAATTGGGGATGCGCAAGAGGCCAGAATTGGAGGAGCGCAGAGATCTTGGAGGAGGTTACAGAGATCTCGGAGGGTTGTGGGGCTGGAGGAGGTTACAGAGATCTCGGAGGGTTGAGGGGCTGGAGGAGGTTACAGAGATCTCGGAGGGTTGTGGGGCTGGAGGAGGTTACAGAGATCTCGGAGGGTTGTGGGGCTGGAGGAGGTTACAGAGATCTCGGAGGGTTGTGGGGCTGGAGGAGGTTACAGAGATCTCGGAGGGTTGTGGGGCTGGAGGAGGTTACAGAGATCTCGGAGGGTTGTGGGGCTGGAGGGGGTTACAGAGATCTCAGAGGGTTGTGGGGCTGGAGGGGGTTACAGAGATCTCGGAGGGTTGTGGGGCTGGAGGGGGTTACAGAGATCTCGGAGGGTTGTGGGGCTGGAGGGGGTTACAGAGATCTCGGAGGGTTGTGGGGCTGGAGGGGGTTACAGAGATAGGGAGGGGGCGAGGCCGTGGAGGGATCTGAACATGGACATTAGAATTTTAGGACCAAGGCGTTGCCGGAACGTGAGCCATTGTAGGTCAGCGAGCACAGGTCCTCAAGGCATCCCAAAGCGCTTTACAGCCAATGAAGCACTTTTGAAGTGTGGTTGCTGTTGTAATGTAGGAAATCCAGTAGCCAATTTACGCACAGCAAGATCCCACAAGCAGCAATCAGATAAATGACCAGATCATTTGCATTTTTGGTGACGTTGGTTGAGGGATAAATATCGGCCAGAACACCGGGGAGAACTCCTCTGCTCTTTTTCGAAATAGCGGCCTTGGGATCTTTTACGTCCACCTGAGAGGGGCAGATGGAGCCTTGGTTTAACATCTCATCCAAAAGACAGTGCAGCGCTCCCTCGGTGCCTGGCATTGGGGGTGTCGGCCTGGGATTATGTGCTCAAGGCTCTAGAGTGGGATTTGAACCTTCTGACTCAGAGGCAAGAGTGATACTTATCCTGCCATCTTTTCGCGTTACACCCACAGCCTTTACCCACTAGGCCGTCAAGGGAGCTGGGCTATTATTTACAATTGAAACATTGCTGCACTAATGGGAAAATCTGTCAGTCATCGTTCTGAATGACCTCGGCAAAGGCCCTGAGCTTTCAATACCACAACAGTTTGCAACTCTATGGCGATTTAACGTCAAGCAACTCCCCGCAGAGCTTCGCAAAGTGATTCGAGGAAGGCAAACTAGGATCAAAGAAAATAAGGGACTTGCATTTATATAGCGCCTTTCACCACCTCAGGACGTCCCAAAGCGCTTCACAGCCAATGGGGTACTTTCGAAGTGTAGTCACTGTTGTTAATGTAGGATGGGAGAGGTTGGTAAGGTCCAAGGAGGGAGTTCCCGAGAGTAGGCCGCAGGCTCTTGCCCCATCGATCGTGGGGCTGAAGGGAGAGAGGGGGCATGGCACAGGGGGTCGGAGTCAGGGGGAATGGAGCCTTGCGAAGAGAGGAGATCGCAGAGATAGAGTGGGTCAGAGAGCATTTAACAGATCACGGCGAGAGTTTCCAAAACCTGTGTAGCTGGGAGAGGGGAGCAGGCCGCTCGGTGGTATTGTTTTTAAAGCCGACACAAAGGCCTGGCAAGGGGACAGACCAGTGGCAGACGGTATGTAATACTGAGCAATGCAAGGTGAAGTAGATTGCTGCTATAAATATCAAGTATGATAACACAGCGGAGGGGGGTCTCAATAAAACAATGAATGCGAGGAAGTAACTTTGAGAGTTCTGTCCGAATCAAACATTGGAAATGTAGTCATTGTTTGGCTGGGTCTCGCCAAGACAAATACAGAGTCGGTCGTTTGTGTGTGTGTAATCAGATCGGCTGTGTGTTTGCCCGAGGGAGCTTTGTCCATCTTTGCTCACCGTGCTGGCAATGAGACGCAGGCCTTGGAAAGGGGCCAAAGGAGAACAATGGCGATGCTCCTGGCCCTGACTCGGGGAATCGAGTTGAGGAGGGGCTGAACGAGACTCAGTGACTGGGGAAAAGCAGCCCAGAGGTTAATGGTAGAGAATTTCCTGGCATTGAAACTGCTGATGAGATTTAAGGGGCATCGTTACCTGCTTGTACATCTATATTCCTATCAATATTTATATCTCTACCCTCTACTCTCTAGCTCTTTATCTCTCTCTCTCAATCTCGCTGTCTCTATCTCTATCTCCCTCTCTATCTCTCTATCTATTTCTCTCTCTCTCTATTTCTCTATCTCTCTATCTCTCTCTATCTATCTCTCTATCTCTCTCTCTATCTCTCTATCTCTGTCCATCTCTCTCTCTATCTCACTATCTATCTATCTCTCTCTATCTATCTCTCTCGCTATCTCTGTCCATCTCTCTCTCTATCTATCTATCTCTCGCTATCTCAGTCAATCTCTCTATCTATCTATCTCTCTCTCTCTATCTCTCTCACTATCTCTGTCTATCTCTCTATCTATTTCTCTCTCTATCAATCTATCTTTCTCCCTCTATCTCTGTCTCTATCTCTCTCCCTCTATCTCTATCTCTATCTCTCTCCCTATCTCTCTCTATCTTTATCTCTCTCTATCTATCTATCTCTCTCTCTCTCTCTATCTCTCTATATCTATCTCTCCCTCTCTATCTCTCTATCTCTATCTCCCTATCTATCTCTCTCTATCTCCATATAGGAATAGGGGGAGGCCATTCAGCCCCTCGAGTCTGTCCTGCCATTCAATCAGATCACGGCTGATCTGCGCCTCAACAGCTGAAGTCTGTTTCCTTTAAGGGCTCCAAGGCCTGTGATGGGCTGTTCCCCCCGCAGTGCCGAGCCTGTGCCAGTGACACTCATCCAGACTGTACGCAGAGAGCAGGCAGCACCATTTCCTGTGGGAGCAGAGTTGTGAGGCGGGACTGAAGACACATGAGAGTGGAGACGGTTGAGAGGAGATCCAACGGAGGGGTTCAAAACATAGAAAATAGAAGCAAGAGTAGGCCATTCGGCCCTTCAGGCCTGCTCCGCCATTCACAATGATCACGGCTGATCGTCTAACTCAGTAACCTGTTCCCGCTTTTTCCCCATATCCCTTGATCCCTTCAGCATTAAGAAATATATCTATCTCCTTCTTGAATACATCTAATGACTTGGCCTCCACTGCCTTCTGTGGTAGAGAATTCCACAGGTTCACCACCCTCTGAGTGAAGAAATTTCTCCTCATCTCGGTTCTAAATGGCAGACCCCGTATCCTGAGACTGTGACCCCTGGTTCTGGACTCCCCAGCCATCGGGAACATCCTCCCTGCATCTAGTCTGTCCAGTCCTGTTAGAATTTTATATGTTTCGATGAGATCACCTCTCATTCTTCTAAACTCTAGTGAATAGAGGCCTAGTCGACCCAATCTCTCCTCATACGTCAGTCCTGCCATCCCAGGAATCAGTCTGGTAAACCTTCGTTGCACACAATACTCCAGATGTGGTCCCACCAAGGCCCTGTATAACTGCAGTAAGACATCCCTGCTCCTGTACTCAAATCCTCTTGCAATGAAGGCCAACATACCATTCGCCTTCCTATCTGCTTGCTGCACCTGAATGCTCGCTTCCAGCGACTGGTGTACAAGGACACCCAGGTCTCGTTGCACCTCCCCTTTTCCCAATCTACCACCATTAAGATAATAATCTGACTTTCTGTTTGTACAACCAAAGTGGAAAACCTCACATTCATCCACGTTATACTGCGCCTGCCATGTTCTTGCCCACTCACCCAACTTGTCTAAATCACATTGGAGCCTCTTTGCATCCTCCTCACAGCTCACATTCCACCCCGGCTTTGTGTCCAATGACGAGGAGTCTTGATAAAGTAAATCGGGGGCAGCCATCTCCGCTGGTCTGCAAGTCAGTAACTAACGGACATCAATTTAAATGAAGGGTGGGAGGGGCGAGAGGGGAGGGGGGTTAGGAGAATTATTTTATGCAGAGGGTAGTTAGTACAAGGAATCCCCGATGAGACACAGTTTGGGGGAGGGTACAGAATCCAAAATAGCTTTTAAAAGGGGAAGTGGGAAAATATTAGCAAAAAAGTAAATTTTGATATGGTCTGGGGGTGTGGGACTGAGGGGGAGAGCTCTTCCAGAGGGAGGGAACAGGGGAGATGGGCCGAATGGGGAAGGGGAATGGGACCGAGGAGAGAGGAGGGGAGGGGGGTGAGATCCAGACAGAGACAGTCAGTAGCGTTTGATAGCATTTCAGTCACGTCAACACACTTTTGATTATCGGGCGGTTCAAACAGTGGCCCGGTTGTCCATTAGACAATCAATCTTTAGCCAGAGCAGACTTCAGGAGACTGAAGGACAGGGAGGGAGGGTGGGGAAGTCTTCACAGAGCAAGCCAGGGTCATTTCCAGTTCTGAAAGATATGACAGGAAATAAGCAATCAGTTTATTTTACTGTTTCTTGAAGGTGAAAGGTCAGGCCGCACTCGCTTTTATCAGTGATTTCCTCCGTATTGTAATCCCTGGCGCCAGCGGGAAGTGAAGGGAGGACCATAGCCCAGCTTCTTATTCCAAATAAAATTAACCCCTAACCCCCGCCCAACAACCCCCCACCCCCCCCCCGCAACTTCCCTCGTCAGCCTCTGAAAAGATGGCCAAGGAAAGTCCAAGAGTGCAGCTTGTATAAAATCAATCACTCTGAGCGGGACTTCCTCGAAACAGGCCTTTGCTCCGTAGGAACGTGTGGTGAGGGTGAATGTTTGCCAACACATCGTCACGTTACCATAGTAACAGGAGTGGGCCATTCAGCCCCTCGAGCCTGTTCCGCCATTCAATTAGATCATGGGGCTGATCTGTATCTTAACTCCCATCTCCCCGCCTTGGTTCCCTAACCCTTAATACCCTCACCCAACAAAAATCTATCGATCTCAGTCTTGAAATTTTCAATTGACCCCCCGGCCTCAACAGCTTATTTTGGGGGAGAGAGTTCCAGATTTCCACTCCCCTTTGTGTGAAGAAGTGCTTCCTGACATCACCCCTGAACGGCCTGGCTCTAATTTTAAGGTTATGCCCCCCTTGTTCTGGTCTCCCCCCACCAGAGGAAATAGTTTCTCTCTATCGACCCTATCAAATCCTGTAATCATCTTAAACACCTCGATTAGATCACCCCTTAATCTTCTACACTCGAGGGAATACAAGCAACCTGTCCTCATAATTTAACTCTCTAAGCCCCTGGTATCGTTCTGGTGAATCTGCTCTGCACCCCCTCCAAGGCCAATATATCCTTCCTGAGGTGCGGTGCCCAGAACTGAACGCAGTGCTCCAGATGGGGGTCGAACCAGAGCTCTGTACAACTGTAATATATCTCCCACCCCTTTGATTTCCAGCCCCCATGAGGTAAAGGCCAACAATCCATTCGCCTTTTTAACTATATAACAAACATGAAGGCGTGCCCCGAACCCTCTCTCTCTCTCTCTCTCTCTCTCCACCGTCCGCACTCGCCGCTCGGCAGCCTTGACCAGTTCGCGAGCAGTCAGAGAAAAGATGGCCGTCCGAGGGCTCGCTCCCTCCCCAATCTCCGCAGCCTCCTCCTCCAGCCCTACAACCCTCCCAGGTCCCCACGTCAATCCAACGCTGGCCTCTTGCACATCCCCGCTCCCCACGCCCCACCACTGGCGGCCGTGCCTACGGCCCTCCAGGGCCTAAGCTCTGGAATTCCCTCCCTAAAACCTCTCCGCCTCTCCCTCCTCCTTTAATTCACCGCTAAAAAAAAAAACGACCACTTTGACCAAGTTTTTTTTGGTCACCTGTCCTAACATCTCCTTCTGCGGCAATTTTTGCCCGACTGACGCTCCTGAGGAGGGCCTTGGGGATGTTTTACTGCGTTAAAGGCGCTATATAAATGCAGGTTGTTGTAATTAAAGCACTCACACTGGCAGATTCCATTATAAATGTGGGTGGAGGCCTTTGTAATAAGTTAGCACGAAAGTGTGACAGAAACGTGACATGAGGAAGCGAGAATTTTTGGACACAGGAAACGAATGCAGACATGAAGATGTTTAATGTATTATATGGGGAAATGCTGACGGATGTTTCTAGAAGGTGTGATGAGGAACTACGTAAATACAAATTCCTTGGTTTCCCCATCGGACACCAGTTTCAGTTGATTGCTCCCTGTTCTATCTTTGCTTGGAGTGCAAAGTCGGAGGGAGAGGGGGAATCTGCGTTACACTCACGCCCACTTTTACATCGGAACAGAAGCAGGCCATTCAGCCCCTCGAGCCTGTTCCGCCATTCAATTCGATCACGGCTGATCTAACCCTTAATACTCTCGCCTAACAAAAATCGATCAATCTCAGTTTTGAGATTTCCAATTGACCCCCCGGCCTCAATAGCTTTTTGGGGGGAGAGAGTTCCAGATTTCCACTCCCCCTTTGTGTGAAGAAGTGCTTCCTGACATCACCCCTGAACGGCCAAGCTCTAATTTTAAGGTTATGCCCCCCTTGTTCTGGACTCCCCTCCACCAGAGGAAATAGTTTCTCTCTATCGACCCTCTCAAATCCTTCAATCATCTTTGTACTGCAGTACAAAGGGATCTGGGGGTCCTAGTGCAAGAAAATCAAAAAGTTAGTATGCAGGTGCAGCAGGTGATCAAGAAGGCCAACTGAATGTTGGCTTTTATTGCTAGGGGGATAGAATATAAAAACAGGGAGGTATTGCTGCAGTTATATAAGGTATTGGTGAGACCGCACCTGGAATACTGCATACAGTTTTGGTGTCCATACTTAAGAAAAGACATACTTGCTCTCGAGGCAGTACAAAGAAGGTTCACTCGGTTAATCCCGGGGATGAGGGGGCGGACATATGAGGAGAGGTTGAGTAGATTGGGACTCTACTCATTGGAGTTCAGAAGAATGAGAGGCGATCTTATTGAAACATATAAGATTGTGAAGGGGCTTGATCGGGTGGATGCGGTAAGGATGTTCCCAAGGATGGGTGAAACTAGAACTAGGGGGCATAATCTTAGAATAAGGGGCTGCTCTTTCAAAACTGAGATGAGGAGAAACTTCTTCACTCAGAGGGTAGTAGGTCTGTGGAATTTGCTGCCCCAGGAAGCTGTGGAAGAACATAAGAACATAAGAAATTGGAGCAGGAGTAGGCCAATCGGCCCCTCGAGCCTGCTCCGCCATTCAATAAGATCATGGCTGATCTGATCCCAACCACAAATCTAAAGAACACAAGAAGTCGGAGCAGGACCCGGCCACATAGCCCCTGGGCCCTCTCCGCCACCCACAGGGCATTGACCGATCCGAACTCAGCTTCATGTCCAATTTCCTGCCCGCTCCCCATAACCCCTAATTCCCTTTACTTCTAGGAAACTGTCTATTTCTGTTTTAAATTTATCTAATGATGTAGCTTCCACATCTTCCTGGGGCAGCAAATTCCACAGACCTACCACCCTCTGAGTGAAGAAGTTTCTCCTCATCTCAGTTTTGAAAGAGCAGCCCCTTATTCTAAGATTATGCCCCCTAGTTCTAGTTTCACCCATCTTTGGGAACATCCTTACTGCATCCACCCGATCAAGCCCCTTCACAATCTTATATGTTTCAATAAGATCGCCTCTCATTCTTCTGAACTCCAATGAGTAGAGTCCCAATCTACTCAACCTCTCCTCATATGTCCGCCCCCTCATCCCCGGGATTAACCGAGTGAACCTTCTTTGTACTGCCTCGAGAGCAAGTATGTCTTTTCTTAAGTATGGAGACCAAAACTGTATGCAGTATTCCAGGTGCGGTCTCACCAATACCTTATATAACTGCAGCAATACCTCCCTGTTTTTATATTCTATCCCCCTAGCAATAAAAGCCAACATTCCGTTGGCCTTCTTGATCACCTGCTGCACCTGCATACCAACTTTTGATTTTCTTGCACTAGGACCCCCAGATCCCTTTGTACTGCAGTACTTTCCAGTCTCTCGCCATTAAGATAATAACTTGCTCTCTGATTTTTCCTGCCAAAGTGCATAACCTCACATTTTCCAATATTATATTGCATCTGCCAAATCTCCGCCCACTCACCCAGCCTGTCTATATCCCCTTGCAGGTTTTTTATGTCCTCCTCACTAAATAAATTTAAAACAGAAATAGACAGTTTCCTCGAAGTAAAGGGAATTAGGGGTTACGGGGAGCGGGCAGGAAATTGGACATGAATTTAGATTTGAGGTTAGGATCAGATCAGCCATGATCTTATTGAATGGCGGAGCAGGCTCGAGGGGCCGATTGGCCTACTCCTGCTCCTATTTCTTATGTTCTTATGTTCTAAACACCTCGATCAGATCTCCCCTTAATCTTCTATACTCGAGGGAACACAAGCCTAGTCTGTGCAACCTGTCCTCGTAATTTAACCCTTTTAGCCCCAGTATCATTCTGGAGAATCTAACAATTTTCTGCTAACATCCACGAATGGCAGAAAATATAACACATGGTTTTCAAAACATGCCAAGAACTTGACTGGAATAATTTATCGTGCCAATTAATCCCACAGCCATCTCTCACCAGGGCCCCACAGTGTAAATCTAAAGCCTAAAGACATGGGTAGCGCAGTAGTTATGTGACCGCACTACTAAGCCTGAGGCCTAGATTAATAAATTTGGTGATATGTGAATTTAAGTCCCACTGTGGCAGTTTGAGAATTTGAATTGAGTTTTTAAGAAAAAAAATCAGAATTAAAAAAAAAAGCTGGTACCAGTGAAAGTGACCCTGAAGCTGTCGGTAAAAAAAACCCAACTGGTTTCACCAAAGCCCTTCAGGGAAGCAAAGCGTGGCTGATACAGGTGTCTCCAGTCGGCTCCTCCGACAGTGCAGCACTCCCTCGGTACTGGCGGCCTGGATTACGGGGCTCGAACCCACGACCTTCGAACTCTGAGGCGAGACCACTGACCACTGAGCCACCGCTGACCCCCAGAGGGCAGCAAATGCCAGCCTTGCCAGTGGTGCGCTCATCCCGAGAATGAATACAAAAAAAAAACCAAGGAACTTGGTCCCACCGCAGCTCTCGGCCCACTGCTTACGAGTTTGTGCTACAATTTAAAGTCATTGCTGGCACATGTCACATGACGTACTGGGGTCAGGCAGGGAGGGGAGAGATGGAAGCGAATTCTGACACCAGTAGCTCTTAAAGGGCCGCATTTAAAGAGGAAATGGCGTCAAATTTGATGAAATGTCGACCAAAACGCTCAACAAGGCTATTGCGAGATGCCAATTTGGAGAGAATTGGTGAATTGAAGAGGGGTGTCTGCCTGTCAATTGAAGCCTGGAGGGTGCTCATAACCCCCAACCACAGTGCCCACACTGACTCATACCCCCCACACAGTGCCCACACTGATTCATACCCCACACAGTGCCCACACTGACTCATACCCCACACAGTGCCCACACTGACTCATACCCCACACAGTGCCCACACTGACTCATACCCCACACAGTGCCCACACTGACTCATACCCCACACACAGTGCCCACACTGACTCATAACCCACACTGACTCATACCCCACACACAGTGCCCACACTGACTCATAACCCACACTGATTCATACCCCACACACAGTGCCCACGCTGACTCATACGCCACACACATAGTGCCCACACTGACTCATACCCCACACACAGTGCCCACACTGACTCATACCCCACACACAGTGCCCACACTGACTCATACCCCACACAGTGCCCACACTGACTCATGCCCCACACACAGTGCCCACACTGACTCATACCCCACACACAGTGCCCACACTGACTCAAACCCCACACACAGTGCCCACACTGACTCATACCCCACACAGTGCCCACACTGACTCATACCCACACACAGTGCCCACACTGACTCATGCCCCACACACAGTGCCCACACTGACTCAAACCCCACACACAGTGCCCACACTGACTCATACCCCACACAGTGCCCACACTGACCCATGCCCCACACACAGTGCCCACACTGACTCATACCCCCCACACAGTGCCCACACTGACTCATACCCCACACAGTGCCCACACTGACTCATACCCCACACACAGTGCCCACACTGACTCATACCCCCACACAGTGCCCACACTGACTCATACCCCCACACAGTGCCCACACTGACTCATGCCCCACACACAGTGCTCACACTGACTCATACCTCACACACAGTGCCCACACTGACTCATAACCCACACACAGTGCCCACACTGACACATACCCCACACACAGTGCCCACACTGACTCATACCCCACACAGTGCCCACACTGACTCATACCCCCCACACAGTGCCCACACTGACTCATACCCCCCACACAGTGCCCACACTGACTCATACCCCACACAGTGCCCACACTGACTCATACCCCCCACACAGTGCCCACACTGACTCATACCCCCCACACAGTGCCCACACTGACTCATACCCCACACAGTGCCCACACTGATTCATACCCCCCACACAGTGCCCACACTGATTCATACCCCACACACAGTGCCCACACTGACTCATACCCCACACAGTGCCCACACTGATTCATACCCCACACACAGTGCCCACACTGACTCATACCCCACACAGTGCCCACACTGACTCATACCCCCACACAGTGCCCACACTGATTCATACCCCACACACAGTGCCCACACTGACTCATACCCCACACAGTGCCCACACTGATTCATACCCCACACACAGTGCCCACACTGACTCATACCCCACACAGTGCCCACACTGACTCATACCCCCACACAGTGCTCACACTGACTCATACCACACACACAGTGCCCACACTGACTCATACCCCCCACACAGTGCCCACACTGACTCATACCCCACACACAGTGCCCACACTGACTCATACCCCCACACAGTGCCCACACTGACTCATACCCCACACACAGTGCCCACACTGACTCATAACCCACATTGATTCATTCCCCACACAGTGCCCACACTGACTCATTCCCCACACACAGTGCCCACACTGACTCATACCCCACACACAGTGCCCACACTGACTCATACCCCACACACAGTGCCCACACTGACTCATACCCCACACACAGTGCCCACACTGACTCATACCCCACACACAGTGCCCACACTGACTCATACCCCCACACAGTGCCCACACTGACTCATACCCCACACACCGTGCCCACACTGACTCATACCCCACACACAGTGCCCACACTGACTCATACCCCACACACAGTGCCCACACTGACTCATACCCCACACACAGTGCCCACACTGACTCATACCCCACACACAGTGCCCACACTGACTCATACCCCACACACAGTGCCCACAATGACTCATAACCCACACACCGTGCCCACACTGACTCATTCCCCACACACAGTGCCCACACTGACTCATACCCCACACACAGTGCCCACACTGATTCATACCCCACACACAGTGCCCACACTGACTCATACCCCACACACAGTGCCCACACTGACTCATGCCCAACACAGTGCCCACACTGACTCATTCCCCACACACAGTGCCCACACTGACTCATACCCCACACAATGCCCACACTGATTCATACCCCACACACAGTGCCCACACTGACTCATACCCCACACAATGCCCACACTGATTCATACCCCACACACAGTGCCCACACTGATTCATACCCCACACACAGTGCCCACACTGACTCATACCCCACACAGTGCCCACACTGACTCATTCCCCACATACTGACTCATACCCCACACAATGCCCACACTGACTCATACCCCACACACAGTGCCCACACTGACTCATACCCCATACAGAGCCCACACTGACTCATACCCCACACAGTGCCCACACTGACTCATACCCCACACACAGTGCCCACACTGACTCACACCCCACACAGTGCCCACACTGACTCATACCCCACACAGTGCCCACACTGACTCATACCACACACACAGTGCCCACACTGACTCATACCCCACACAGTGCCCACACTGATTCATACCCCACACACAGTGCCCACACTGACTCATACCCCACATAGTGCCCACACTGACTCATACCCCACACAGTGCCCACACTGATTCATACCCCACACACGGTGCCCACACTGACTCATACCCCACACACAGTGCCCACACTGACTCATGCCCAACACAGTGCCCACACTGACTCATTCCCCACACACAGTGCCCACACTGACTCATACCCCACACAATGCCCACACTGATTCATACCCCACACACAGTGCCCACACTGACTCATTCCCCACACACAGTGCCCACACTGACTCATACCCCACACACAGTGCCCACACTGATTCATACCCCACACACAGTGCCCACACTGATTCATACCCCACACACAGTGCCCACACTGACTCATACCCCACACAGTGCCCACACTGACTCATTCCCCACACACTGACTCATACCCCACACACAGTGCCCACACTGATTCATACCCCACACACAGTGCCCACACTGATTCATACCCCACACACAGTGCCCACACTGACTCATACCCCACACAATGCCCACACTGATTCATACCCCACACACAGTGCCCACACTGACTCATACCCCACACACAGTGCCCACACTGACTCATACCCCACACAGAGCCCACACTGACTCATACCCCACACAGTGCCCACACTGACTCATACCCCACACACAGTGCCCACACTGACTCACACCCCACACAGTGCCCACACTGACTCATACCCCACACAGTGCCCACACTGACTCATACCACACACACAGTGCCCACACTGACTCATACCCCACACACAGAGCCCACACTGACTCATACCCCACACAGTGCCCACACTGATTCATACCCCACACACAGTGCCCACACTGACTCATACCCCACATAGTGCCCACACTGACTCATACCCCACACAGTGCCCACACTGATTCATACCCCACACACGGTGCCCACACTGACTCATACCCCACACACAGTGCCCACACTGACTCATACCCAACACAGTGCCCACACTGACTCATACCCCACACAGTGCCCACACTGACTCATACCCCACACAGTGCCCACACTGACACATACCCCACACACAGTGCCCACACTGACTCATACCCCACACAGTGCCCACACTGACTCATTCCCCACACAGTGCCCACACTGACTCATTCCCCACACAGTGCCCACACTGACTCATACCCCACACACACTGCCCACACTGACTCATACCACACACAGAGTGCCCACACTGACTCATACCCCACACAGTGCCCACACTGACTCATACCCCACACACCGTGCCCACAATGACTCATGCCCAACACAGTGCCCACACTGACTCATTCCCCACACACAGTGCCCACACTGACTCATACCCCACACAATGCCCACACTGACTCATTCCCCACACACAGTGCCCACACTGACTCATTCCCCACACACAGTGCCCACACTGACTCATACCCCACACAATGCCCACACTGACTCATTCCCCACACACAGTGCCCACACTGACTCATTCCCCACACACAGTGCCCACACTGACTCATACCCCACACAATGCCCACACTGATTCATACCCCACACACAGTGCCCACACTGATTCATACCCCACACACAGTGCCCACACTGACTCATACCCCACACAGTGCCCACACTGACTCATTCCCCACACACAGTGCCCACACTGACTCATTCCCCACACACTGACTCATACCCCACACAATGCCCACACTGACTCATACCCCACACACAGTGCCCACACTGACTCATATCCCACACAGAGCCCACACTGACTCATACCCCACACAGTGCCCACACTGACTCATACCCCACACACAGTGCCCACACTGACTCACACCCCGCACAGTGCCCACACTGACTCATACCCCACACAGTGCCCACACTGACTCATACCACACACACAGTGCCCACACTGACTCATACCCACACACAGTGCCCACACTGACTCATACCCCACACAGTGCCCACACTGACTCATACCACACACACAGTGCCCACACTGACTCATACCCCACACAGAGCCCACACTGACTCATACCCCACACAGTGCCCACACTGACTCATACCCCACACACAGTGCCCACACTGACTCACACCCCGCACAGTGCCCACACTGACTCATACCCCACACAGTGCCCACACTGACTCATACCACACACACAGTGCCCACACTGACTCATACCCCACACAGTGCCCACACTGACTCATACCACACACACAGTGCCCACACTGACTCATACCCCACACAGTGCCCACACTGACTCATACCCCACACAGTGCCCACACTGACTCATACCCCACATAGTGCCCACACTGACTCATACCCCACACAGTGCCCACACTGATTCATACCCCACACACAGTGCCCACACTGACTCATACCCCACACACAGTGCCCACACTGACTCATACCCGACACAGTGCCCACACTGACTCATACCCCACACAGTGCCCACACTGACTCATACCCCACACAGTGCCCACACTGACACATACCCCACACACAGTGCCCACACTGACACATACCCCACACACAGTGCCCACACTGACTCATTCCCCACACAGTGCCCACACTGACTCATTCCCCACACAGTGCCCACACTGACTCATACCCCACACACAGTGCCCACACTGACTCATACCACACACAGAGTGCCCACACTGACTCATACCCCACACAGTGCCCACACTGACTCATACCCCACACACCGTGCCCACACTGACTCATACCCAACACAGTGCCCACACTGACTCATACCCCACACACAGTGCCCACACTGACTCATACCCCACACAGTGCCCACACTGACTCATACCCCACACACAGTGCCCACACTGACTCACACCCCACACACAGTGCCCACACTGACTCATACCCCACACACAGTGCCCACACTGACTCATACCCCACACCGTGCCCTCAGTGACTCATACCCCACACAGTGCCCACACTGACTCACACCCCACACAGTGCCCACACTGACTCATACCCCACACCGTGCCCACACTGACTCATACCCCACACCGTGCCCACACTGACTCATACCCCACACCGTGCCCACACTGACTCATATCCCACACACAGTGCCCACACTGACTCATACCCCACACCGTGCCCACACTGACTCATACCCCACACCGTGCCCTCAGTGACTCATACCCCACACACAGTACCCACACTGACTCATACCCCACACCGTGCCCACACTGACTCATACCCCACACACAGTACCCACACTGACTCATACCCCACACAGTGCCCACACTGACTCATTCCCCACACAGTGCCCACACTGACTCATACCCCACACTGTGCCCACACTGACTCATACCCCACACTGTGCCCACACTGACTCATACCCCACACTGTGCCCACACTGACTCATACCCCACACCGTGCCCACACTGACTCATACCCCACACCGTGCCCTCAGTGACTCATACCCCACACACAGTACCCACACTGACTCATACCCCACACTGTGCCCACACTGACTCATACCCCACACTGTGCCCACACTGACTCATACCCGACACACAGTGCCCACACTGACTCATACCCCACACACAGTGCCCACACTGACTCATTCCCCACACACAGTGCCCACACTGACTCATACCCCACACCGTGCCCTCAGTGAGCCATCAGAGAATCTTTAATCCCCTTCTCCCCCAGTATTAGTCCCAGCTCCTTTCACTCCCCACGTTGGCTCAGTATGGCCTGCAGCACCCCCTGCTCAGGGCGTGGCTCGGGGCTCGGGGCGCCTGTGAAAGGGTGGGTGGTTCATTGTCTGTCTGCGGAGTCGATGCCCGCTGCTGTGTCAGTGCGGCGTGTGGGTGAATGCTGTCCTGTGCAGAAGGCAGCAGGTCAGGCGTGGGGGGTGGCGGTGGGGGGCGTTCGTCCTCCCCTAATGAGAAAAGGCCAGACACCAATGCAGCTTTCGCAGAAGACGAGATGGCTTTTGGAAAATACACGGTGGTCTGACTCCTCGCAGTGAACTGAATGAGTTTCGATGTTTGACCTGGGGCCAGTGATGTGTGTGTTTTGAGTGCCAAGTGCAGCCCTGGCAGACGAGTCCATACAGGCGCTCGAGCAATTCCAGGACAAGATCGCAGCATATCTCAATGGTTACTGCGATCAACTGCGAGACTCAAATAACATCTGCCATCTGGATCATCTTGTTACAAAAACAACCGTGCAACTTCGACACGCTACCGATTGTCCTCAGTGCCTCTGAGTCAGGGAGGGGGTGGCGGGGTGGGGAGGATCCTTCGTAGAACCGTACAGCACAGAAGGAGGCCGTTCGGCCCATCGTGCCTGTGCCGGCCCTTTGAAAGAGCTATCCGATTAGTCCCACTCCCCGCCCCCCCCGTTCTTCCCCCACAGCCCTGCAAATTTCAAGTTTTTATCCAATTCCCTTTTGAAAGTCACTATTGAATCTGTTACTATTAAGGCGAACAATTCCAGTCTCTCCACATAACCGGAGTCTCTCATCCCTGGTATCATTCTGGTAAATCTCCTCCGCACCCTCTCCAGGGCCTTGACGTCCTTCCTGAAGTGCGGTGCCCAGAATTGGACGCAGTGCTCCAGCTGGGGCCTATCGACTTGTCCTGCCACCATCAAAGATTTACATGAATGTTGGGTGAGGGCGGGGGTCTGGCTTGAATGCGATGGTCCTCGTAGCGGAATAGCGTGTCAACTCGCGCGCGCGTGGAGAACGGGCCCTCGGGGGGAGGTTGCTGTGGGTGTGAGGGGATGGAGGGAGGAGATTTGGAGGGAAAGGCATCGGGGAGGGTGGGTGGGGGGTGCGTTTCTAACCGGGGTGCGGTGCCAGAGCCCGAGACCACGGAGAAGCCGGATTGGTTCGCGGTGATCTCGCCTGTTGCCGGCTGGGAGCAGATTTCGGATGAACCAATCAGGTCGCAGGGATCCACTCGCCCACCGTCAACCTCCGTGATTGGAAGTTGGGATGAGGAGGGGGTTTAATTGATTGGAGGCCACGATGGAAGGGCAAGAGATCGGGAGAGAACTGGGTGAAGCCCAAGTAAAGGGTCAAGCAGGAAGTGTGAGAGACAGAACCTGCATTTATAGAGCGCCTTTCACGACCTCAAGACGTCCCAAAGCGCTTTACAGCCAATGAGGTACTTTTGAACTGTGGTAATGTAGAAAACGTGGCAGCCAATTTGCGCACAGCAAGATCCCACGAACAGCAATGAGATAAATGACCAGACAATCTGTTTTTTTAGTGATGTTGGTTGAGGGATAAATATCGGGCCCCAGGACACCTGGGAGAACTCCCCCCTGCTCTTCTTGCAACAGTGGCCCGTGGGATCTTCAACGTCCACCTGAGAGGGGGCAGACGGGGCCCTCGGTTTGACGTCTCATCTGAAAGACGGCGCCTCCGACAGTGCAGCGCCCCCTCATCACTGGGAGTGTCGGCCTGGGATTGTGGGCTCAAGTCTCTGGAGTGGGACTTTGTGTGCGGACGCAAGGGTGAGGACAGAATTGCGCTCCCCATGGTCGAATAGCCTGCCAGTGTTCACCGTCTGAGCTCAGACGCGGTGAGTGGCAACGCGGGCAAGAGGGTAGCCGGCCCTCGCGGGACCGATCCGCAGCCGGGGATCGATACCAGCAAAACGTAATCGGCACACAACAACAGCCTGCATTTATATAGCGCCTTTAACGTAGTAAAACGTCCCCAAGGCCCTTCGCAGGAGCGATTATCAGACAAAATTTGACACCGAGCCACATATTAGGACAGGTGACCAAAAGCTTTTATTTTTATTCGTTCATGGGATGTGGGCGTCGCTGGCGAGGCCGGCATTTATTGCCCATCCCTAATTGCCCCTTGAGAAGGTGGTGGTGAGCCGCCTTCTTGAACCGCTGCAGTCCGTGTGGTGACGGTTCTCCCACAGTGCTGTTAGGAAGGGAGTTCCAGGATTTTGACCCAGCGACGATGAAGGAACGGCGATATATTTCCAAGTCGGGATGGTGTGTGACTTGGAGGGGAACGTGGAGGTGGTGTTGTTCCCATGTGCCTGCTGCTCTTGTCCTTCTAGGTGGTAGAGGTCGTGGGTTTGGGAGGTGCTGTCGAAGAAGCCTTGGCGAGTTGCTGCAGTGCATTCTGTGGATGGCGCACACTGCAGTCACGGTGGTGAAGGGAGTGAATGTTTAGGGTGGTGGATGGGGTGCCAATCAAGTGGGCAGCTTTATCCTGGATGGTGTCGAGCTTCTTGAGTGTTGTTGGAGCTGCACTCATCCAGGCAAGTGGAGAGTATTCCATCACACTCCTGACTTGTGCCTTGTAGATGGTGGAAAGGCTTTGGGGAGTCAGGAGGTGAGTCACTCGCCGCAGAATCCCCAGCCTCTGACCTGCTCTCGTAGCCACAGTATTTATGTGGCTGGTCCAGTTAAGTTTCTGGTCAATGGTGACCCCCAGGATGTTGATGGTGGGGGATTCGGCGATGGTAATGCTGTTGAATGTCAAGGGGAGGTGGTTAGACTCTCTCTTGTTGGAGATGGTCATTGCCTGGCACTTATCTGGCGCGAATGTTACTTGCCACTTATGAGCCCAAGCCTGGATGTTGTCCAGGTCTTGCTGCATGCAGGCTCGGACTGATTCATTACGGAGCGTCTTAAAGGAGGAGAGAGAGGCGGAGAGGTTTAGGGAGGGAATTCCAGAGCTTGGGGCCGAGGCAGCTGAAGGCACGGCCGCCAATGGTGGAGCGAAGGAAATCGGGGGATGCGCAAGAGGCCGGAATCGGAGGAGGGCAGAGATCTCGGAGGGTTGTAGGGGCTGGAGGAGGTTACAGAGATAGTGAGGGAGGGGGCGAGGCCCACGGAGGGATTTGAAAACAAGGATGAGAATTTTAAAATCGAGGCGTTCCCGGACCGGGAGCCAATGTAGGTCAGCGAGCACAGGGGGGGTGATGGGAGAACAGGGGTGGAGTGGGGAGAGTTTCTGTGATGCTGAGAGGGATCAGTGACTACGGAGAGCATGGGTCTCGCTGCGCCCCCCCCTTCTGCTGCGTTAATGAAGGTGGCAAAGGGGCCTCGAGGTGCCTCAGCTGCCTCTTACCAGATAATTGCTCATCATCAGTGTTAAATCTCTCGACAGATCAGCTTCTCCCCTTGCTTGTCAGACACTTGTTCAATCCAGCTCTGCCCTCCGCAGACTCACTGCCAGAGGCATCGCACCCAGGCTTGGAGCTGTTCAGCTCTGTCTTTCGGGATGGGACGTTAATGCTGAGACCCCCAGTCTGCCCCTCTCAGCTGGACGTAAAAGATCCCGCGGCCACTATTTCGAAGAAGAGCAGAGGCGGGGGAGTATCTCCCCTGTGTCTTGGGGCCAATATTTATCCCTCGAATAACATCGCTTAAAAAAAAACCCAGATTATCTGGCCGTTATCATAATCGCTGTTTGTGGGATCTTGCTGTGCTCAAAGTGGCTGCCATGTTTCGCTACATTACAACAGTGATCACTCTTCAAAACAAGTACTCCATTGGCTGTGAAGCGCTTTGGGACGTCCTGAGGTGGGGAAAGGCGCCATATAAATGCAAAGTTTGTTCTTTTTCTTTCAGACTGGCTCGAGTTGATGGGGCGTGGGGAGCCGCGATCGCCCAGAGGCCCCGGCAAAACCGGGAATTGGCCCCTTCCTCAGATCTCCTTTGCCAGGAGGAATTGGAGCGTCTGGCCCAAGGCCCAGGGGCGTGGGGGAGGAGGGGAGCAAGGTGGGTCTCAGGTGAGTCTGGGTGGGGGGAGGGGGAGCAGGGTGGGTCTAAGGTGAGTCTGGGTGGGGGGAGGGGCAGCAAGGTGGGTCTACGATGAGTCTGGGTGGGGGGAGGGGAGCAAGGTGGGTCTAAGGTGAGTCTGGAATGGGGGAGGGGGAGCAAGGTGGGTCTCAGGTGAGTCTGGGTGGGGGGAGGGGGAGCAGGGTGGGTCTAAGGTGAGTCTGAGTGGGGGGAGGGGGAGCAAGGTGGGTCTCAGGTGAGTCTGGGTGGGGGGAGGGGCAGCAAGGTGGGTCTACGATGAGTCTGGGTGGGGGGAGGGGAGCAGGGTGGGTCTAAGGTGAGTCTGGAATGGGGGAGGGGGAGCAAGGTGGGTCTCAGGTGAGTCTGGGTGGGGGGAGGGGGAGCAAGGTGGGTCTACGATGAGTCTGAGTGGGGGGAGGGGAGCAGGGTGGGTCTACGATGAGTCTGGGTGGGGGGAGGGGAGCAAGGTGGGTCTAAGATGAGTCTGGGTGGGGGGAGGGGAGCAGGGTGGGTCTACGATGAGTCTGGGTGGGGGGAGGGGAGCAAGGTGGGTCTACGATGAGTCTGGGTGGGGGGAGGGGAGCAAGGTGGGTCTAAGGTGAGTCTGGAGTGGGGGGAGGGGAGCAAGGTGGGTCTAAGGTGAGTCTGGAGTGGGGGGAGGGGAGCAAGGTGGGTCTACGATGAGTCTGGGTGGGGGGAGGGGAGCAGGGTGGGTCTACGGTGAGTCTGGAGTGGGGGGAGGGGAGCAGGGTGGGTCTACGATGAGTCTGGGTGGGGGGAGGGGAGCAGGGTGGGTCTACGATGAGTCTGGGTGGGGGAGCGGGCCGCACGGTGGCAGGCCACAACCCATACTGTTAACATGGGGCTGTGAGGAGCCAGGTTTAATTGAGTAACAAAGGGTCTGTTCACTCTCCGATTGGTGCAGGAATACGGTGGCCAGTGAGGAAGGGCGTGTGGGGTGACCAATGGCGGGTTGGGCGGGAGGTCATGTGATGAAACCTCCAGGAACACATCCAACCAGAGTTGGCGACCCCACTGACGCCTGCCTGCGTTCAGGGCATAGCAACAGGGATGTCTTACTGCAGTTATACAGGGCCTTAGTGAGACCACATCTGGAGTACTGTGTGCAGTTTTGGTCTCCTTATCTGAGGAAGGATGTCCTTGCCATGGAGGGAGTGCAACGAAGGTTTACCAGACTGATTCCTGGGATGGCAGGACTGACGTACGAGGAGAGATTGGGTCGACTAGGCCTATATTCACTAGAGTTTAGAAGAATGAGAGGTGATCTCATCGAAACATATAAAATTCTAACAGGACTGGACAGACTAGATGCAGGGAGGATGTTCCCGATGGCTGGGGAGTCCAGAACCAGGGGTCACAGTCTCAGGATACGGGGTCTGCCATTTAGAAATTTCTTCCCTCAGAGGGTGGTGAACCTGTGGAATTCTCTACCACAGAAGGCAGTGGAGGCCAAGTCATTAGATGTATTCAAGAAGGAGATCGATATATTTCTCAATGCTAAAGGGATCAAGGGATATGGGGAAAAAGCGGGAACAGGGTACTGAGTTAGACGATCAGCCGTGATCATTTTGAATGGCGGAGCAGGCCCGACGGGCCGAATGGCCTACTCTTGCTCCTATTTTCTATGTTTCTATTAATCCCTGGTGTTGGGGCTAAAACTGAGCGTCAGGCCGCTTATTAGCACACTGGCGCCTCTACAGCGCCTGAACCAAAATGGCGGCGGGCGTGTTTCTGGCGCTGTTCGGGCGCGAGAGGTCGGCCTGTTAAATTGGTCCTCCTAAATTGACCGGTTTTAAGCCTGGTTTCCCCCCGACCCCGCCATGGACTTTTCGAGGAGATCTGGTCCAGAGGAAGGATTCTGCCTGGTTTATAGGTTATTGGTCAGAGATCGCGATGGGAGAATTAGGGAGGTGGGTGACTGCGGGGGGGGGAGAGGGGGGAGAATGAGGATAAAATATGAAGGCAAAGAGTTTTGGTCAGATACCATAAAGTATTCCTTTTCACAAGAGTGTCGTGGGGCCCTGGAACAGATTAATGACACATGAGGTAAGCATGAGCTCCCTGTGTCCCTGTAAACATGGGGCCGGACGGTTCCCTGTGGGAGGAGGACATCCCAGAGTTGTTGAAGAGGGTAACCGTGACTGCCGCGGTTTCCTAGAGCTTGCTTCATTGCATTTTGGAGGGGGGGAGGGAGGGAGGTGGAAGAGAATCTTTTTCCCCAAATTGGCCTCAGGATTTCTCCGTTCCTCGGACACTGAGTGACTGGTATAGAGGGGGAGGGGGGTAGAGGGGGTGGGGGGTAGAGGGGGTGGGGGGTAGAGGGGGTAAGGGGGATAGAGGGAGAGGGGGACGAGGGGGTGACGGTAGAGGGGTTAGAGGGGTAGAGGAGGAGGAGGGGGTAGAGGGAGGTGGGTAGGGGAGGAGGAGGAGGTAGAAGAGGAGAGAGGTAAAGGGGGAGGGGGTAGAGGGGGTAAAGGGGGTAGGAATAGAGGGTGAGGGGGCAGAGGGGTGGGGTCTAGATGGGGCGGTGGTAGAGGGGGAGGGGGTAGAGGGGAATGTGAGCATGTCATTGGGTGTGGGTTTCAGTGTAAGTGTGAGTTTCAGTGTGAATGTGGGTCTGGGTGTGAGTGTGGGTTTCAATGTGAGTGTGGGTTTCGGTTTGAGTCTGAGTTTCAGTGTGAGTATGGGTTTGGATGTGAGTTTCAGTGTCAGTATGATTGTGAGTTTCAGAGTGAGTGTGTCATTGGGTGTGAGTTTCAGTGTGAGTGGGTTTTGGTGTGAGTGTGAGTTTCAGTGTGAGTGTGAGTTTGGGTGTGAGTTTCAGAGTGAGTGTGAGTTTGGGGTTGAGTGTGTGTGTGGGTTTCAGTGTGAGTGTGGGTTTGGGTGTGAGTTTCAGAGTGAGTGTGAGTTTCAGTGTGAGTTTGGGGTTGAGTGTGTGTGTGGGTTTCAGTATGAGTGTGGGCTTCAGTGTGAGTGTGGGTTTCAGTGTGAGTGTGGGGTTGGGTGTGAGTTTCAGTGTGAATATGTGGTTGGGTGTGAGTTTCAGTGTGAGTGTGGGTTTCAGTGTGAGAGTGTCATTGGGTGTGAGTTTCAGTGTGAGTGTGAGTTTCAGAGTGAGTCTGAGTTTCAGTGTGAGTTATGAGTGTAGGTTTGGGTGTGAGTTTCAGTGTGAGTGTGAGTTTCAGAGTGAGTGTCATTGGGTGTGGGTTTCAGTGTGAGTGTGAGTTTCAGTGTGAGTGTGTCATTGGGTGTGAGTTTCAGTGTGAGTGGGTTTTGGTGTAAGTGTGAGTTTCAGTGTGAGTGTGGGTTTGGGTGTGAGTTTCAGAGTGAGTGTGAGTTTCAGTATGAGTTTGGGCTTCAGTGTGAGTGTGGGTTTTAGTGTGAGTGTGGGGTTGGGTGTGAGTTTCAGTGTGAATATGTGGTTGGGTGTGAGTTTCAGTGTGAGTGTGGGTTTCAGTGTGAGTGTGTCATTGGGTGTGAGTTTCAGTGTGAGTGGGTTTTGGTGTAAGTGTGAGTTTCAGTGTGAGTGTGGGTTTGGGTGTGAGTTTCAGAGTGAGTGTGAGTTTCAGTATGACTCTGGGCTTCAGTGTGAGTGTGGGTTTTAGTGTGAGTGTGGGGTTGGGTGTGAGTTTCAGTGTGAATATGTGGTTGGGTGTGAGTTTCAGTGTGAGTGTGGGTTTCAGTGTGAGAGTGTCATTGGGTGTGAGTTTCAGAGTGAGTGTGAGTTTCAGTATGAGTTTGGGGTTGAGTGTGTGTGTGTGTTTCAGTGTGAGTGTGGGGTTGGGTGTGCGTTTCAGTGTGAGTGTGGGTTTCAGTGTGACAGTGTCATTGGGCGTGAGTTTCAGTGTGAGTGTGAGTTTCAGTGTGAGTGTGTCATTGGGTGTGAGTTTCAGTGTGAGTGTGGGTTTCAGTGTGAGTGTGTCATTGGGTGTGAGTTTCAGTGTGAGTGTGGGTTTCAGTGTGAGAGTGTCATTGGGTGTGGGTTTCGGTGTGTGTGCCATTGGGTGTGAGTTTCAGTGTGTGTGGATTTCAGTGTGAGTGTGGGTTTCAGTGTGAGTGGGTTTCAGTGTGAGTGTGTCATTGGGTGTGAGTTTCATTGTGAGTGAGTCATTGGGTGTGAGTTTCAGCATGAGTGTGGGTTTCAGTGTGAGTGTGGGGTTGGGTGTGAGTTTCAGTGTGAGTGTGGGGTTGGGTGTGAGTTTCAGTGTGAGTGTGGGGTTGGGTGTGAGTTTCAGTGTGAGTGTGTCATTGGGTGTGAGTTTCATTGTGAGTGTGTCATTGGGTGTGAGTTTCAGCATGAGTGTGGGTTTCAGTGTGAGTGTGGGGTTGGGTGTGAGTTTCAGTGTGAGTGTGTCATTGGGTGTGAGTTTCAGTGTGAGTGTGTCATTGGGTGTGAGTTTCAGTGTGAGTGTGTCATTGGGTGTGAGTTTCAGTGTGAGTGTGGGTTTCAGTGTGAGTGTGGGGTTGGGTGTGAGTTTCAGTGTGAGTGTGTCATTGGGTGTGAGTTTCAGTGTGAGTGTGTCATTGGGTGTGAGTTTCAGTGTGAGTGTGTCATTGGGTGTGAGTTTCAGTGTGAGTGTGTCATTGGGTGTGAGTTTCAGTGTGAGTGTGTCATTGGGTGTGAGTTTCAGTGTGAGTGTGTCATTGGGTGTGAGTTTCAGTGTGAGTGTGTCATTGGGTGTGAGTTTCAGTGTGAGTGTGGGTTTCAGTGTGAGTGTGGGGCTGGGTGTGAGTTTCAGTGTGAGTGTGGGTTTCAGTGAGTGTGAGTGTGTGATCATGAATATCAATTAGTGGGCTGTAGCACATGTTGTGTTAGATTAGGACTCTCGGGAACACTATTCCTGGTGATCTAACACACCCTCAGGCTATGCACACTCGAATCCACCAGCTTTAATCAATAAGTGTTGCTGTTTCATATTAGTGTGAGTGTGTAATTTAGAGACATTCCCTTAGCAGTCTGTACTGGAGCATGAATCAATCAGACAATCCGTTTGAGGCAGACAGCACAGGGCAGGGGATTGCAAGATGGAGTCCGCTGTTGGATATAATGTTGTTTTAACCCTGGATAAAACTTTCGCTTTTCGTACCTTCGATCACAAAGATCCTGAAACAGAAACTTTGCTCAGACTGTCGCTTCAGCCCACATCAGTTAGAGACACAGACCTGGTAGAATTTTACAGCACAAGATGAGGCCATTCAGCCCATCGTGCCCTATGCCGGCTTTCTGAAAGAGCTCTCCCCGCAGTCCCATTCCATTGTCCTTTCCCCCATTTAGCCATCTTCCCTCTCTCTGAAAGAGCTCTCCCCTCAGTCCCATTCCCCTGCCCTTTCCCCATTCGGCCCATCTCCCCCGTTCCCTCTCTCTGAAAGAGCTCTCCCCTCAGTCCCACTCCCCTGCCCTTT